>NC_083235.1:1592786-1860286 GCF_032191835.1 Heteronotia binoei
GGTGCCGGAGGCGGCGGCGGTTCTTCTCCTTTGCCCAGAGGGGGCTGAGGCCCTGCAGCCATCCGGGCCGAAGCGGCCTGCCTCGAGGGCAGAGGGACAGCGGCTGGGGGGCGCCCAGTCTCTCGCCTCTCTTTGGGTCGGGCTCTCTGCACCTTTGGCGCCGGCTCGAGTGGACTCCACTGCGGCGCCTTGCAGAGCAACCGGGCCGGGTCTGCAGCGTGAGGCCAACCGCTCCCTCCAATGGAAGGGGGGGGGGCGGATGCCCAGCGCGATCCCGGTGCCCATTAAGGCCTGCCACGTGGGGGGGGGAGTGAAGGCGAGGCCACGAGCTGCCCGAGGTGAGCCAGAGGGGCGGTGGAAGCGCCGGGTGAGGGGGCGTCTTGCCTGGCCAGGGAGGGCACCGGGAGAGCAGCGGCCTCTCCTCCGGCCTCGGGGCCCCAACGAAGCAGTTGCGGCTGGACGGATTTCGTTGCGCGAGCTTCGGAGGGGGCGCCTCTGCTCCGCCGCCGCCCAAGTGGGGCTGGGCCGAGCGGCCTCTTCTCGGGATTACTCTCGGGGTGCCTGTGGGGGGAATTCCCGCCCAGCCAGAAACCCCAAAGAGGGACGCCGTTTTTCTTTCTTCAAGAAGATCCACTCCGGACGCAGGAGACGCCCTCGGGGCAGAGACCTCCTCGCCCTCACCGCAGTGATATAGGGCAGTGGTCCCTCTTTCCAAGGGGGCTGCGGGCGTGATCTGCCCGCCAGCTCGGGGCCCCTTTTTTGGTTGAGCGGCAAAGAGCCCCCCCTCCAAGCGCGCCTTCAGTGGGTCAAGAGCCATTCGGGGGGGGGCGTCAAACCAGGGCGACGGCGGGGGGCAACACGCCTTACGAGACAGACGCCTTTCTTTCATTGCAGGAACTCTGGGACGCTGGTCTTCAAATAGGCCTACTCAAGAGTCACCAGCATCGCTCCCCAGGCCGTCCCCCCCCCCCTCGGAAAGCCTCGACCTTGAATCCTCGCCTTCTTTCCCAGACCCCCTCCGGAACGAATCCTTCCACGACCGGACCCCCGCGCGGTTTTCGTTTGCTTCTTTCTCTCCCTTGCTGTTGCCGCCACCGGGACAAGGTGGAGTCCTCCCCCCGCCCTTCAAGTCGTCGAAGCCGGGGCGATGCAAAAGGGACAGGACAGCCCTTCCCTAGGACTCCAGCCTGGCAGCGCTGCACTCGAACCCGGAGCCCTCTCTAGACCAAACGACGCCGCCCTCTGCGGCCACTTCCCTGCCTTTCCCGTGGAAACCGAGGCGGGCCTGAGACGCGAGCGGAGGGGAGGGGAGGGGAGGGAGAGGGGGCGACCCGGGCTAGGCAAGGACCGCTGCCCTCTGGGAAAGCCGCGAAACGGATTTGAAAGGAGCTGCTCGCCCCCCCCCCCCCGTGCTTCCATAGCACAAGGGGCAAGCAGCAAGACTCCCGGCCCCCGACGCCCCCTCGGAGAGCGGAGCGCAAGCTGGACGCGGCTTCTAGGCCTGCCCGCTAACCTCCGGGGGTCTCCGCCAGCCCTGATCCGTTGCTCAGTTAGGGCACCTCGGGCGCGGGGGGGGGGGGGGCAGGAGGACGGACCCAGCTGGGTCAGCCTGGGCAGCAGTTTCAGCCAGCCGCTCTGCGCGCGCGCGCGTGGGTGGGTTTGTCTCTGCCTCTCTCTCTCTGCCTCTTTCTTTCTTTCTTTCTTTCTTTCTTTCTTTCTTTCTTTCTTTCTTTCTTTCTTTCTTTCTTTCTTTCTTTCTTTCTTTCTTTCTTTCTTTCTTCCTTCCTTCCTTCCTTTCTTCCTTCCTTCCTTCCCTACCAATGCTAATATCAACACTAAAGTGTCTAAATAGAGGAATTACAAGTATGTGTCATATAAAGTCAAATTTGTGTCTTCAACCATTCATAAAAGGTTTTCCATCTCGTATTTATGTACAGAAATAAAAGGGGGGCACCAAGGGACCCCACGCCATCCAGGCCCCTGCTCCCCGTGAGAGATGCAGCGCGGACTCCCCTTCTAGCCGCCAGTTGATTCCCGACCAAAGGCCCTCCTTTCCAGATCTGACTGAGACCCCCCCTCCCCGTGATGTGGGAAGAGGGCAGGGCAGGGCACGGCTGGGGGGGGGGGGGGGCAATAGGTGAGTCTGGAGGAGGGAGAAGCACCCGGTGGAGCCTGGGACCGGGCCGAGGGGGCAATATTAAAAGCCTGCAGAGAAGGTTTCCTTGTGGCACTCATGTATAGGAAAGCCCCCCCCCCCTTCGAGTCACCGTTTTATCCTCGAACAAGACCCTGCGGCAGGTGAGCTGGCCGGCAGGTTGGTTAGTCTGGGCCAGGACGCTGAGGGAGGATTCGAACCCGGGTCCCTCATCTGTGCCGCCCAGAGAGGCATCATTCCGGGGACTCACGCGGGGGCTGGCTGCGCTGCCCCATTTTATTTCTGTACATTTATAGCCCGCCCTTTCCCATGAAGGGCTCAGGGTGGATTCCAACAAGCTAACACACTCAAACCAACGGTAACACATAAGAATAGTTAAAACAATTAAGCCAAGACATTCAAGTTAATTACTTAAGACCGCCTGGGTGGTTATGAGCAGGTGAGGCGGAAGGATCGCGGGCAGCCTGAGTCCCCCAAAGATGTCGGCAGTCTTGGCCCCGCTTGAAGCGGCGAGCGCTGCTGGGAGGCCCCTTCGATGCTATAATAGGATGAGAACGTCCGCTTGCCTCAATTTCCCCTCGGCCCGCAGAGAGAGGCGGTTCTGCGCGCAAAAGAGCTTGGGAAAGCCCCGCGGAAGGGCGCTCGGTGGCACCTACGACTCCCTCCCCAAAGGTATTGTGGCAGCGCTCTTAGCCGGGCGGAGGAAAGGAGCAGGTGGGGCGCGCAGGGCCCCGCAGAGCGCAGGCTGGGGCCCACACTCCCGCCCGCCCTGCAACTGCCTTTGCCAAGTCCCTCCTCAGCAGAGAGAGAGAGAGCAGGCCACGAAGGAACATCTCTACGTTCCAGACTTAGGTTTTCCTACAGAGATTGTGACTAATAGTGGGTGCAATTTCTTGTATTTGGTCCGCTAGATTTTCCTACAGAGACTGTGACTGATGGCGGGTGTAGAATCATCAAATCCTAGAATCCTAGAGTTGGAAGGGACCTCCAGGGTTATCTAGTCCAACCCCCTGCACAACGCAGGAAACTTACAAAGACCTCCCCCTAAATTCACAGGATCTTCATTGCTGTCAGATGGTCATCTAACCTCTGTTTAAAAATCTCCAAGGAAGGAGAGCCCACCACCTCCCGAGGAAGCCTGTTCCACTGAGGAACCGCTCTAACGGTCAGGAAGTTCTTCCTGATGTTGAGCCAAAAACTCTTTTGATTTAATTTCAATCCACTGGTTCTGGTCCTACCTTCCGGGGCCACAGAAAACAATTCCACCCCATCCTCTAGATGACAGCCCTTCAAGGACTTGAAGATGGTGATCCTATCACCTCTCAGCCGCCTCCTCTCCAGGCTAAACATGCCCAGCTCCTTCAACCTTTCCTCATAGGACTTGGTCTCCAGACCCCTCACCGTCTTCCTCACCCTCCTCTGGACCCATTCCAGTTTGTCTATATCGTTCTTAAATGTGGTGCCCAAAACTGAACACAATACTCCAGGTGAGGTTACCAGAGCAGAGTAAAGAGATACGATCACTTCACGTGCACTGGACACTCGACTTCTGTTGATACAGCCCAAAATTGCATTTGTCTTTTTAGCCACCGCATCACACTGTGGCTCATGTTCAGCGTATGATCCACTAAGACCCCTAGATCCTTTTCGCACAGACTACCGCTAAGACAAGTCTCCCGCATCCTATAACCACGCCTTGAACTCCTACCTAAATGCAGAACTTTACATTTAGCCCTGTTAAAATTCAGGGATCCGTGTTCAAATGGGCAGCCCTCTTCTTCAATTCCCTTCAAACCTGCTGCTCAGGGGGCGCGCTGCCTCTGAACATGGAAGATCCATTGAGCTGTGGTGGCTCCAGACAGCAGCAGGGAGGCCCTTTGCTCATGAATTTATTTGTCCCATAGTCTGCAAGAGCTCTCTGCTGGGTGCCTCGCAACATCTAGTGGCAGCAACTTCCTTCCATCCGGCTCCATGGCCATCTGACAGCAATGCTGATCCTGGGAAGGAGGGCAGGTCACGGGAAGGAGGGCAGGAAGGGCTGCAGGAGGGCTTCGTTCTCCTGGCCCTTTCTTACATGCCCAGGGAAATGCTGATGGTCACTTTGGGAGGTCAGTTTTTCTCCAGGCCAGTTTGGCCCCAGAGATCCTGGAGGGTTTTGCCATCTTCTGGACATAGAGCAGGTGTCTTTGGGTGTGTGTGTAGGGGGGAGGTGTTTGTGAATTTCCTGCATTGTGGAAGGGGTTGGACTAGATGACCCTTGGGGGTCCCTTCCTTCTATGATTGTGAGAGGAAGAATTTTGGTTCATTCGTCCCAAAGTTGTGACCCATCAGTTTTATCGGCAACCTCAAGTTCTAGTATCGGAGGAGCAGGAAAAATCACCCCCAGAGAGGGAGCAAAAGACCCTGTAGGGCACTGGTCTCAAACCTTTTTGGCACTAGGGACCGGTTTTGTGGAACGCAATTTTTCCACAGACCGAGCAGGGGTGGGGGGGATGGTTTCGGGATTACAATTCTGCACTTTATTTTGGTGTGGTGGTTAAGTGTGCAGAATCTTACCTGGGAGAACTGGGTTTGATTCCCCACTCCTCCACTTGCAGCTGCTGGAATGGCCTTGGGTCAGCCATAACTCTGGCAGAGATGTCCTTGAAAGCCCTCTCAGCCTCACTCACTTCACAGGGTGTCTGTTGTGGGGGAGGAAGGGAAAGGAGAGTGTGAGCCGCTCTGAGACTCTGTCCTTGAAAGGGCAGCTTCTGGGAGAGCTCTCTCAGCCCCACCCACCTCACAGGGTGTCTGTTGTGGGGGAGGAAGGGAAAGGAGATTGTAGGCCGCTCTGAGACTCTGTCCTTGAAAGGGCAGCTTCTAGGAGAGCTCTCTCAGCCCCACCCACCTCACAGGGTGTCTGTTGCGGGGGAAGAAGATAAAGGAGATTGTGAGCTGCTCTGAGATTCGGAGTGAGGGCAAGATATAAATCCAATGTCGTCGCCTTCTTATTTCATAAGAACATAAGAACATAAGAGAAGCCATGTTGGATCAGGCCAACGGCCCATCAAGTCCAACACTCTGTGTCACACAGTGGCAAAAAATGTTATATACACACATACACTGTGGCTAATAGCCACTGATGGACCTGTGCTCCATATTTTTATCTAAACCCCTCTTGAAGGTGGCTATACTTGTGGCCGCCACCACCTCCTGTGGCAGTGAATTCCACATGTTAATCACCCTTTGGGTGAAGAAGTACTTCCTTTTATCCGTCTTAACCTGTCTGCTCAGCAATTTCGATGACTACATTGTAATATAATAATGAAATAATGATAAAACTCACGGCCCAGTTGCTAACAGGCCACAGACCTGTGCCGGTCCACGTTCCAGGAGTTGGGGACCCCCGCTGTAGGCCAAACCGCGATGTTTTGAGCCCTTCCTCACAGAGAAGCCGCTTCAGCTGAAACGTTTGAGTTCCCTTTTGCTGTTCGCAACCACCTGAGCATAATTGGTCCTTATCCCTGCCTTATTAAGGCACACCGGCTACTCTCCAGCCCCACAAAGTGTTTGCAAATATTCTATAGCGCTGCTTTTTCAGACCGGCCTGTCTGCGATGCTGAGCCTCCGGCTAGCGTCTCACACTTGGCGCTAGCATCATGAAAGCGACTGCCATCGGGTGCCAGCTACGGGGGGGGGGGGCGAGGGAGTGGAAGCAGATGAGGCCTTGAGAAATCCCAAACTGTGCGGCAATCCCCGGAATGTGTTGGGGCTGGCTGTGTACGTCGTGTTCGCACAGCCCCATACTTCATTTTTAATTTCACGTTGACATTTCTAGACCAGGAACTTGTCTATCGAAATTCTGCAATTAAAAAATGCAATCAGGTAGAAGGGCTCGTAGCCAAGCACAACTTCAAAGAATCTCGCTGATTTCCTGGGGAAAGAAAACGCGTGGGCTCTGGGCGTCGCTTTTGTGAGCGGGGATCTGCGGTATTTTGAGGGGAGAGCGATCCGCAAAAGATAACGTGGCACATTCTGCGTATGTGACAAACGCCCAGTTTCTCCGGCACTTCTAGGGTTGCCAAGTCCAATTCAAGAAACATCTGGGGACTTTGGGGGTGGAGCCAGGAGACATTAGGGGTGGAGCCAAGATCAAGGCTTTGACAAGCATAATTGAACTCCAAAGGGAGTTCCGGCCATCACATTTAAAGGGACGGCACACCTTTTCAATTCCTTCCTTCCATAGGAAATAATGAATGATAGGGGCACCTTCTTTTGGGGCTCATAGAATTGGACCCCCTGGTCCAATCTTTTGAAACTTGGGGGGTATTTTGGGGAGAGGCACTAGATGCTATACTGAAAATTTGGTGCCCCTACCCCAAAACACAGCCCCCCCAGAGCCCCGGATACCCGCAGATCAATTCTCCATGATTTTCTATGGGAATAAATCTCCATAGGGAATAATAGAGTTCCCAGCAGACATTTCCCTCCCCTTCCCCCGCTTTCTGACGACCCTGAAGCGGGGGGGGGGCCCCTCCAAACCGGGGGATCCCCTGCCCCCACCTGGGGATTGGCAATCCTAGGCACTTCAAGCATTCTGGTGCTCCCCCCGCCCCCACCCCGGACCCAGAGGCAGCCCCCCTCTTGATTCAGAGGCCTCGGAGGCCAAGATAAGCACTGCCTCTTGCTCGTGACGGGGCCTGTCGCCACTCCAAATGCCAGGGACTGCTTTTGTGCCACCCTATTGCCTGCCGGTCAGCGTCTAAAACAGACAAAGGGGTGTGTGTGGACCAAAGCACACAACTTGACTGATGTTCATGCTCTCTGAATCTTGAAATTGCTCTCAACTGGCTGGCAGAGGCTGCCCAGGGAGAGCGCTGCAAATGCAGATGTGCGGCTGAGCCTGCAGCAGTGTGGGGTGGTTGGTGCATGTCAAGACATCAGGAGAAATCAGGAAAAATTGCCAGCGCCACAGGGGGGATCAGTGACACAGTCCCTCCAAAAAAGACAAAGAACTGGCAATGGTGACTAAAGACATCAGCTGGACTAGATAGACCCTCCCTGGTCTGATCCAGCAGACTCTTCTGATATTCCTATCAGGGGAAGGCCTCAGCCTCTCTGCCCTGTTGTTGGCCCTCCAGAGGAACTGGTCAGCCACTGTGTGAGACAGGAGGCCTCTGTGTGAGACAGGAGGCTGGACTGGATGGATCCTCACTGGTCTGACCCAGCACGGCTCTTCTGATGTTCTTCTCAGGGGAAGGCCTCAGCCTCTGTGCCTTGTTGTTGGGCCTCCAGAGGAACTGGTTGGCCTCTGTGTGAGGCAGGAGGCTTGACTAGATGGACCCTCCCTGGTCTGACCGAGCAGGGCTCTCCTGATGTTCTTCTCAGGGGAAAGCCTCGGCCTCTCTGCCCTGTTGTTGGCCCTCCAGAGGAACTGGTTGGCCTCTGTGTGAGACAGAAGGCTGGACTAGATGGACCCTCCCTGGTCTGACCCAGCAGGGCTCTTCTGATGCTCTTCTCAGGGGAAGGCCTCGGCCTCTCTGCCCTGTTGTTGGCCCTCCAGAGGAACTGGGTGGCCACTGTGTGAGACAGGAGGCTGGACTAGATGGACCCTCCCTGGTCTGACCCAGCAGGGCTCTTGTGATGTTCTTCTCAGGGGAAGGCCTCGGCCTCTCTGCCCTGTTGTTGGCCCTCCAGAGGAACTGGTTGGCCTCTGTGTGAGACAGGAGGCTGGACTGGATGGATCCTCACTGGTCTGACCCAGCACGGCTCTTCTGATGTTCTTCTCAGGGGAAGGCCTCAGCCTCTGTGCCTTGTTGTTGGGCCTCCAGAGGAACTGGTTGGCCACTGTGTGAGACAGTGGGCTGGACTAGATGGACCGTCCCTGGTCTGATCCAACAGGGCTCTTCTGATGCTCTTCTCAGGGGAAGGCCTCGGCCTCTCTGCCCTGTTGTTGGCCCTCCAGAGGAACTGGTTGGCCTCTGTGTGAGACAGAAGGCTAGACTGGATGGATCCTCACTGGTCTGACCCAGCACGGCCCTTCTGATGTTCTTCTCAGGGGAAGGCCTCAGCCTCTGTGCCTTGTTGTTGGGCCTCCAGAGGAACTGGTTGGCCTCTGTGTGAGGCAGGAGGCTTGACTAGATGGACCCTCCCTGGTCTGACCCAGCAGGGCTCTCCTGATGTTCTTCTCAGGGGAAAGCCTCGGCCTCTCTGCCCTGTTGTTGGCCCTCCAGAGGAACTGGCTGGCCTCTGTGTGAGACAGGAGGCTGGACTAGATGGACCCTCCCTGGTCTGACCCAGCAGGGCTCTTCTGATGCTCTTCTCAGGGGAAGGCCTCGGCCTCTCTGCCCTGTTGTTGGCCCTCCAGAGGAACTGGTCAGCCACTGTGTGAGACAGGAGGCTGGACTAGATGGACCCTTCCTGGTCTGACCCAGCAGGGCTCTTGTGATGTTCTTCTCAGGGGAAGGCCTCGGCCTCTCTGCCCTGTTGTTGGCCCTCCAGAGGAACTGGTTGGCCTCTGTGTGAGACAGGAGGCTGGACTGGATGGATCCTCACTGGTCTGACCCAGCACGGCTCTTCTGATGT
Organism: Heteronotia binoei; assembly: GCF_032191835.1. NCBI lineage: Eukaryota > Metazoa > Chordata > Lepidosauria > Squamata > Gekkonidae > Heteronotia > Heteronotia binoei. Next base: position 1,601,506 of record NC_083235.1, read on the forward strand.
TCTTCTCAGGGGAAGGCCTCAGCCTCTGTGCCTTGTTGTTGGGCCTCCAGAGGAACCGGTTGGCCACTGTGTGAGACAGTGGGCTGGACTAGATGGACCGTCCCTGGTCTGATCCAACAGGGCTCTTCTGATGCTCTTCTCAGGGGAAGGCCTCGGCCTCTTTGCCCTGTTGTTGGCCCTCCAGAGGAACTGGTTGGCCTCTGTGTGAGACAGAAGGCTAGACTGGATGGATCCTCACTGGTCTGACCCAGCACGGCCCTTCTGATGTTCTTCTCAGGGGAAGGCCTCAGCCTCTGTGCCTTGTTGTTGGGCCTCCAGAGGAACTGGTTGGCCTCTGTGTGAGGCAGGAGGCTTGACTAGATGGACCCTCCCTGGTCTGACCCAGCAGGGCTCTCCTGATGTTCTTCTCAGGGGAAAGCCTCGGCCTCTCTGCCCTGTTGTTGGCCCTCCAGAGGAACTGGGTGGCCACTGTGTGAGACAGGAGGCTGGACTAGAGGGACCCTCCCTGGTCTGACCCAGCAGGGCTCTTCTGATGTTCTTCTCAGAATTGCTTGAAGTTAGAATGACCTCACCTCATAATTGCTTGCAGACCAAGCCGATCTTTAAGGGACAGCAAGAGGGACTCATTTCAAAGTTGGCCACAGAACTTTGCAACACCCTCTGCAATCTGTCCAGCCTGTCCTGGGTGTTCTCACGTTTCAGACCACGTGCTACAATGATGTGGAAGAAAGAGCAATAGGTAAGCAGAGCCAACAGGCAGGCCTCAGACTGGGCACAGCCTGTGGAGAACCAGTTTGGTGTAGTGGTTAAGAGTGCGGACTCTTTTCGGGAGAACCATGTTTGATTCCCCACTCCTCCACTTGCAGCTGCTGGAATGGCCTTGGGTCAGCCAGAGCTCTTGTAGGAGTTGTCCTTGAAAGGGCAGATGCTGTGAGAGCCCTCTCAGCCCCACCCCCTCGCAGGGTGTCTGTTGTGGGGGGAGAAGAACTAGGAAATTGTGAGCCACTCAGAGTCTCTGATTCAGAGAGAAGGGTGGGGTATACATCTATGGTCTTCTTCTTCTGCATCTTCTTCTTCTAAGTTCCTCATGGGAAAAGTTGCTTTAATGGTGCATGTTTTAATGCTGTTTTCACAATGTGTGTTTTTATTATAATGGTTTCACAATGTAATTTTATCGTCTCTTTTTAAACTCTCAGCCACCTTGGTGGCCCTTCTAAGGGTAGAAAGGCGGGATATAAATGTTGTAAACAAAATAAATTAATAAAAACAAAAGTGGGAATTTTCGTTACCTGCCTTGTAGGCCTGCTGTAAAGGTGAACTGCAGGAGGGGGCCCACAAAGATGGAGTCGAATTTGTGGACAAGGGGTTAGAGCTGTGCAACCAGGGGCTTTTTTGAGCAGGAACACACAGGAAAGGAGTTCTGGATGGCTTGGGTGTGGCCTAATATGCAAATAAGTTCCTGTTGGGCTTTTTCTGCAAAAAAAAAAGGTGCTGTGTGTGTCTAAAAGGACAGAAATACTAGCTGTGTGCCAGCGTGGCCCTAAAACCTGTCCTAAGAATGCAGTTACCTGTAGACCGGGGGGCCAAGCTGTGGCTCCTTCACACATATTGTGTGGCTCTCAAAGCTCCCATCATCCCATCAGCCAGCTTGGAGAAGGCAGTTGCCTCTTCTCCCATCCAAGTCAGCCAGTGGCTTGGAAAATTCATTTCAAGTTAAATTTGCTTTCTTTCCCCCTCCCCACCTCCCTTCCTTCCTCCCTTCCTTCCTCCCTCCCTCCCTCCCTTCCTTCCTTCCTTCCTTCCTTCCTTCCTTCCTTCCTTCCTTCCTTCCTTCCTTCCTTCCTTCCTTCCTTCCTTCCTTCCTTCCCTCCCTCCCTCCTTTCTTCTTCTTCCTTCCCTCCCTCCCTCCTCCCTCTCCTTCCTTCCTCCTCCTCCTCCCTCCTTTCTTCCTTCCCTCCCTCCTCTCCTTCCTTCCTTCCTTCCTTCCTTCCTTCCTTCCTTCCTCCCTCCCTCCCCTCTCCTTCCTTCCTTCCTCCCTCCCTCTCCTTCCTTCCTTCCTTCCTTCCTTCCTTCCTTCCTTCCTTCCTTCCCTCCTTCCCTCCTTCCCTCCTTCCCTCCTTCCCTCCTTCCCTCCTTCCCTCCTTCCTCCTTCCTTCCTTCCTTCCTTCCTTCCTTCCTTCCTTCCTTCCTTCCTTCCTTCCTTCCTTCCTTCCTTCCTTCCTTCCTTCCTTCCTTCCCTTCCTCCCTCCCTCTCTGTCTTGTGGCTCTCAAAACAACTTGAAGTTTATGTCTTGCGGCTCTCAGAATCTGATTCTTATTCTATGTGGTTCCTGCATTAAGTAAGTTTGGCCACCCCTGCTGTAGACATTCAGCAAATGTGCATATTTCTGCAATATCCATCTTCTGCTGGAGGTGGGAAGGGCAAAGGGTGCCGGGGAGGGGCACTGAAGGGCTCATCTATCCCTTGGTCGGTGGGAACACTTCCTTCTCCTTTCTCTTTAGCTGATGTCACACTAGTCATCGTTAGATGTGCCACATCTGGGTTGGGGAATTCCTGGAGATTTGGAGATGAAGCCTGAAGAGGACAGGCTCAGGGCAGAGAGACAGGAAACTTTCCCATTCCTCCCCCTCCTCCCCCCCCCAAAAAAAAGACAGCAATGCCGTTCCCCTGAATACAGTCTTTATTTCCTTGTCCCCCAGCAGCTGACTGGACTTCCACTAAATTAAAGTGAACACACACACATTCTCTCTCTCTCTCCAGACTTCAGAGCAGTTTGGTGTAGCGGTTAAGTGTGCGGACTCTTCTCTGGGAGAACCGGGTTGGATTCCCCACTCCTCCACTTGCACCTGCTGGAATGGCCTTGGGTCAGCTAAAGCTCTCTTATCTGGGAGAACCGGGTTTGATTCCCCCACATCCTCCACTTGCAGCTGCTGCATGGCCTTGGGTCAGCCAGAGCTCTCTTATCTGGGAGAACCGTGTTTGATTCCCCACTCCTCCACTTGCAGCTGCTGGAGTGACCTCGGGTCAGCCATAGCTCTGACAGATATTGTCCTTTAAAGGGCAGCTGCTGTGAGAGTCCTCTCAGCCCCACCCACCTCACAGGGTGTCTGTTGTGGGGGGGGGAAGGTAAAGGAGACTGTAAGCCACTCTGAGATTTGGAGTGGAGGGCGGGATATAAATCCAATTTCTTCTTCTTCTTCTTCTTCTTCTTCTTCTTCTTCTTCTTCTTCTTTCTTCTTCTTCTTCTTCTTCTTCTTCTTCTTCTTCTTCTTCTTCTTCTTCTTCTTCTTCTTCTTCTTCTTCTTCTTCTTCTTCTTCTTCTTCTTCTTAGCAGCCAAATAAACACAGTTTGCAAGCACACACTTTTGTGATCTCACTGAGGCAATTTACCCATGGAGCTATTTACTCACTGGAACCATCTGTTGTATTTCAACCAGCTTCTTAAGCCTAACAGGAAAATGCAAGCAGAGCAGCTCCAAACAAACTCCTCTTCCTTTTATACGTTCACCAGGAAGATCCAGGAACCTTCAGTCAACTGAGGAAAGCCTTTCGATGGCTGTTTCCCACCTCTTACCATCCTCAGCCAATGGAATACAACAGACCTTGATTGATGGTTTGATGGGCCAAAGGTTGATGCAGCACAGTCCCAAACCGATCAGGCTGCTCCATTTTGCCACGACAAGAGGACTTGTGTATATATATAGGATAAGGGTGTTTTGTTTGTTTTGTGTGTGTGTGTGTGAACACTTCTTCAGACACATTGAAACCGACTTTGCCAACCATTACACATACATGGCGGGTATTAAATATACACGGGGGGGCGGGTTTAGTTGCCCAGAAGGGCTCATTGGAGTTAAGATGCAAGAGTCAAGCAGATTACACTCTCCTAGGTCTGCTTAGAAGGAAGAAGAAGAAGAAGAAGAAGAAGAAGAAGAAGAAGAAGAAGAAGAAGAAGAAGAAGAAGAAGAAGAAGAAGAAGAAGAAGAAGAAGAAGAAGAAGAAGAAGAAGAAGAAGAAGAAGAAGAAGAAGAAGAAGATGATGATGATGATGATGATGATGATGATGATGATGATGATATTGATTTATATCCCGCCCTCCACTCCGAAGAGTCTCAGAGCGGCTCACAATCTCCTTTACCTTCCTCGCCCACAACAGACACAGCAGCTGCCCTTTCAAGGACAACCTCTGCCAGAGCTGTGGCTGACCCAAGCCATGCCAGCAGGTGCAAGTGGAGGAGTGGGGAATCAAACCCGGTTCTCCCAGATAAGAGAGCTCTGGCTGACCCAAGGCCGTTCCAGCAGGTGCAAGTGGAGGAGTGGGGAATCAAACCCGGTTCTCCAGATAAGAGCCGGCACACTTAACCACTACACCAAACTGGCTCTCCTAGTAACTCTTTCTCCAACGGTTATCCACACTAGGATACTACATGAGCAAGACCAGGCCGGTCTGCTCTGACGTCTGTCCCATTGTATTTAGTGGGGTCTTCTTTCTCCCAGGCAAGTGTTCCAAGCATTGCAGCCCAGGCGTCATGAGCATATTTACAGGTGTGGAGGGAGGGGTGCCAGAGGTGAATCTCCATGGAGAGAACTGCAGCTGCAGGAAGCCTTCTGGCCGTGCAGACAAGAGGGTTCTGTAGGGCCCAGGACACCAAATTACCTTTGAAAGGGGAAGTTTGTTGCTCAGACGTGCTTTGGGGATTGCGCAGGACTGTGGGGAAAGAGGCTGGGGGCCAAGAACACACCGTGCCCAGGGCCCTGATTTCATCAAGAACAGTCAGCTACTGTTGGTGTGCTCTGCCTCTTTGGCACTTGAGAAGCCCCAGAGGAAGAAATCCTGGGATGGACTCCAGGGCTTCTAGATTACAGTGCTGTGGCGTTCACACAAGCCACGCACCCTGGGAGCTGCCACAAGCAGCCACAAGCCCCAGCCTGGGGAGAGAGTGCATGGCGTTTCGCCGCCGCCTTCTCCCACTGGGAAGAGGCCAATGGCTTGGCTCTGCTGGGAGTGCCAACATCAGAACACATCAATCACCAGTCCTGACCAGTGTTCCCTCGAAGCTGAGTTGGTGTGAGCTAGCTCACAGGGGTTTTTAAGTCTCCGGCACACACAGTTTTGTCTCAGCTCAGGAAAAATGGCCCCAGAGCAAACTCATTTCTATAGTAGCTGGTAACTTTAATGCCAGCGGCTCACAAATTAGAATTCTTGCTCACAAGACTCCACAGCTTAGAGCAGGGTTCCCCAACCCCTGGGCCATGGAGCAGGACCAGTCCATAGCTTGTTAGCAACCAGGCCGTGAGCTGTACAATTATTTCATTATATATTACAATGTAATAATAATAAGACGACAACCCTGGATTTTTATCCTGCCCTCCACTCTGAATCTCAGAGTCTTAGAGAGGCTTACAATCATCCTTTATCTTCCTCCCCCACAACAGACACCCTGTGAGGTGGGTGGGGCTGAGAGAGCTCTCACAGAAGCTGCCCTTTCAAGGACAACTCTTCCAAGAGCTCTGGCTGACCCAAAGCCAATCCAGCAGCTGCAAGTGGAGGAGTGGGGAATCAAACCCGGTTCTCCCAGATAAGAGTCCACACAACCACTACACTAAACTAATAAAAATAAAATGCACAATTGTATCATCCTGAAATCATCACCCCCATCCCCAGTCTGTGGAAAAATTGTCTTCCACAAAACTGGTCTCTGGTGCCAAAAAGGTTGGGGACCACTGGCTTAGAGGGAGGATTTATCCTCCTGACGATTTATATCCTTGTGATGTTGGTTCCCCCCCCCCCCCCGCCCCTGCAAAGTTGTACCCTAACAGGTGATAGCCATATAACTAAGCTTCTTATTCTTTTAATCTGTTACAGCATCTTCATTATTCTGAATGATAATTTAGTATTGACCCTCTCTAGGTAAGATATGGTGAAGAGTCCCATGGTGCAGAATGGTAAAGCTGCAGTACTGCAGTCCTAAGCTCTTCTCACGACCTGAGTTCAATCCCGGTGGAAGCTGGGTTCAGGTAGCCATCTCAAGGTTGACTCAGCCTTCCATCCTTCCGAGGTGGGTCAAATGAGTCCCCAGCTAGCTGGGGGGGAAAGCGGAGAGGACGGGGGAAGGCAATGGCAAACCACCCCGTAAAAAGTCTGCTGTGAAAACCTTGTGATGCGACATCACCCCAGAGTGAAAACGACTGGTGCTTGTACAGGGGACCTTTCCTTTGCCTTTTTTGGTAAGATGTGTAAGATTCTGTTTCCATTTCATTCTATCTGAGGGAAGTGTGCTGAGGAAGCACATGAAAGCTGACACGCTGAATAAAACTTGGTTGGTCTTAAAGGTGCCTGTTCTGTTCCTTCAGACCAGGGGTAGCCAAACCTGCCTTACATAAGAGCCACAGAGCATGAATGTCAGATTTTAAGAGCCACAAGATGGAAGGAAGGGAGGGAGGAAGGGAAGAAGATGGGGGTGGAGAGAGAGGTGGAAAGAAAGCAACTTTAATTTTAAATGTATTATCCTAGCTGCCAGCTGGCTTGGCTTGGAGAAATGATTTCAGAGAGAAATACTTTCTCCAAACCAGCTGACAGGGCGGTGGGAGCTTCAAGAGCCACGTAATAGGTGTGGAAGAGCCACATGTGGTTCCCAAAGGTCTTGTAAACGCACCTTGACAAAGATGCCTAAACCAGATTGGACCTACCAAGAGGATCAGGAAGGCTGGAGTGGATTTTTGCAGCCTCAAAACATGGAAACAGGAAGCAGCATTAAAAAAAAACAACCTTGAGTCCTTCTTCACCCAAAAGGTAACTGCAACAGGAGGTGGTGGCAGCTGCAAGCAAAGACAGCTTCAAGAGGGGATTGGATGAACTTATGGAGCAGAGGTCCCTCAGCGGCTATTAGCCATAGAGTTTAGATGGAACTCTCTGTCTGGGGCAAGTGATGCTCGGTATTCTGTGTGCTTGGGGGTGGGGAGCAACAGTGGGAGGGCTTCTAGTGTCCTGGCCCCACTGGTGGACCTCCTGATGGCACCTGGGTTTTTTTGGCCACTGTGTGACACGGACTGGATGGGCCATTGTCCCGATCCAACATGGCTTCTCTTATGTTCTTATGTCTGGGGCAGGGATGCTCTGTATTCTTGGTGCTTGCGGGGGGCACAGTGGGAGGGCTTCTGGTGTCCTGGCCCCACTGGTGCACCTTCTGATGGCCCCTGGGTTTTTTGGCCACTGTATGACACAGAGTGTTGGACTGGATGGGCCATTGGCCTGATCCAACATGGCTTCTCTTATGTTCTTATGTGACACAGAGTGTCGGACTGGAGGGGCCATTGGCCTGATCCAACATGGCTTCTCTTATGTTCTTATGTGACACAGAGTGTTGGACTGTATGGGCCATTGGCCTGATCCAACAGGGCTTCTCTTATGTTCTTATGTGACACAGAGTGTTGGACTGGATGGGCCACTGGCCTGATCCAACATGGCTTCTCTTATGTTCTTATGTGACACAGAGTGTCGGACTGGAGGGGCCATTGGCCTGATCCAACATGGCTTCTCTTATGTTCTTATGTGACACAGAGTGTTGGACTGTATGGGCCATTGGCCTGATCCAACAGGGCTTCTCTTATGTTCTTATGTGACGCAGAGTGTTGGACTGGATGGGCCACTGGCCTGATCCAACATGGCTTCTCTTATGTTCTTATGTGACACAGAGTGTTGGACTGTATGGGCCATTGGCCTGATCCAACAGGGCTTCTCTTATGTTCTTATGTGACACAGAGTGTTGGACTGGATGGGCCATTGGCCTGATCCAGCATGGCTTCTCTTATGTCTGGGGCAAGTGATGCTATGTATTCTTGATGTTTGGGGGGGGGGGCACAGTGGGAAGGCTTCTGGTGTCCTGTCCCCACTGATGGACCTCCTGATGGCACCTGGGTTTTTTTGGCCACTGTGTGACACAGAGCGTTGGACTGGATGGGTCATTGGCTTGACCAAATGGCTTCTCTTATGCTCTTATGTCTGGGACAGTGATGCTCTGTTTTCTTGGTGCTTGGGGGGCACAGTGGAAGGGCTTCTAGTGTCCTTGCCCCACTGATGGACCTCCTAATGGCACCTGTTTTTTTTGGCCACTATGTGACACAGAGTGTTGGACTGGAGGGGCCTCTGGCCTGATCCAACATGGCTTCTCTTATGTTCTTATATGACACAGAGTGTTGGACTGGAGGGGCCACTGGCCTGATCCAACATGGCTTCTCTTATGTTCTTACGTGACACAGAGTGTTGGACTGGAGGGGCCACTGGCCTGATCCAACAGGGCTTCTCTTATGTTCTTATGTGACACAGAGTGTTGGACTGGAGGGGCCACTGGCCTGATCCAACAGGGCTTCTCTTATGTTCTTATTGCCTTCAGAATATAATCAGAAGGGATTCCAATAATATAGTATATGACCTTCCTTTTCCCATCCTGGGCCAAATAACAGAGATAATGAGGTATGTGCATCCCTTCCGTATGAGGAAAAGCTGCAGGATCTGGAAATTTTCAGTTTAGAAAAGAGCACTGTAGAAACTAAGGGCAGAGGGGACACATTTGATTTTTGTTGCTGATGTCAAGTTATTGCTGATTTATGGTGGCTACTTAAAGGTTTTCAAGGTAAGAGGCATTCAGAGATAGTTTGCCATTGCCTGAACGAGGGGGAGGACATAACTGAGGTTTTAAAATTATGAGAGAGCTGACAAAGAGAACTTTTTCTCCATCTCCCAATATACTAGAACTCGAGAGCATCCATTGAAGCCGATGCACAGTAGGTTCAGGACAGACAAAAGGAAATACCCCTTTACATAGAGAGATTAAAATGTGGAATTCGCTGCCAGGGGATGGAGCGATGGCCTCAGGAATAAGCAGGACTTTTTTGTAGAAAAAGCCCAGAAGGAAGTCATTTGCATATTAGGCCGCATCCCCTGACACCAAGCCAACCGGAACTGTGTTCCTGTGCGTCCCTGCTCAAAAAAAGAGCCCTGAGCAGTGTTATAAGGAGATTAGACTGATTCACGGAGGAGTGGTCCGTCAAAGACTATTAGCCATAGTAGCTAAGGGGAACCTCCACATTCAGAGGCAGTCAGCCTCTGAATCCCAGTGCCAGGTGAGAAGAAAGAGGAAGGCCGTGACCTCACCACCCTGTTGTTGGCTCTGCAGAGGAACCGGTTGACCACTGTGTGAGGCAGGAGGCTGGACTTCACTGGTCTGACCCAGCAGGGCTCTTCTGATGTTCTTCTCAGGGGAAGGCCTCAGCCTCTCTGCCCTGTTGTTGGCCCTCCAGAGGAACTGCTTGGCCCCTGTGTGAGACAGGAGGCTGGACTAGATGGACCCTCCCTGGTCTGATCCAGCAGGGCTCTTCTGATGCTCTTCTCAGGGGAAGGCCTCAGCCTCTCTGCTCTGTCGTTGGCCCTCCAGAGGAACTGGGTGGCCACTGTGTGAGACAGGAGGCTGGACTAGAGGGACCCTCCCTGGTCTGACCCAGCAGGGCTCTTCTGATGCTCTTCTCAGGGGAAGGTCTCAGCCTCTCTGCCCTGTTGTTGGCCCTCCAGAGGAACTGGCTGGCCACTGTGTGAGACAGTGTCCCAGCAGTGCTCTGGTCTGAGGTTCTTCTAGGGTTGCCAATCCCCAGGTGGGGGCAGGGGATCCCCTGGTTTGGAGGCCCTTTCAGGGTCGTCAGAAATCGGGGTGAGGGAAGGGAAATGTCTGCTGGGTACTCCCTTTGGGTGAAGAAGTACTTCCTTTTATCCCTTTTAACCTGACTGCTCAGCAATTTCATTGAATGCCCACGAGCTCTTGTATTGTGAGAAAGGGAGAAAAGGACTTCTTTCTCAACTTTCTCAATCCCACGCATAATCTTGTAAACGTCTATCATGTCACCCCGCAGTCGACGTTTCTCCAAGCTAAGAGCCCCAAGCGTTTTAACCTTTCCTCATAGGCAAAGTGTTCCAACCCTTTAATCATTCTAGTTGTTGTACAATATTGTTGTCCCTTGGGGAGGGGACGGTGGCTCAGTGGTAGAGCATCTGCTTGGTAAGCAGAAGGTCCTAGGTTCAATCCCTGACATCTCCAAAAAAAAGGGTCCAGGCAAGTAGGCATGAACAGCCTCAGCTTGAGACCCTGGAGAGCCATGAATGGGGCTGTGGCTCAGTGGTAGAGTATCTGCTTGGTAAGCAGAAGGTCCCAGGTTCAATCCCTGACATCTCCAAAAAAAGGGTCCAGGCAAATTGGTGTGAAAAGCCTCAGCTTGAGACCCTGGAGAGCTGCTGCCAGTCTGAGAAGACAATACTGACTGTGAAGGACAAGGGTCTGATTCAGTATAAGGCAGCTTCATATGTTCAATATAGGTACACCGTATCACTAAAAGCATGTATTTATTTCACAAAAGTTTTAATTGTACTTTTCCCCACTTGTGTAGTTTTTTGAAAATTTTATTTATTTCTTACAAAAATTAAATGATAGCCTTATAGTTTTGGGAGGGCCCCCTGTGTCTCCTGGCAGCCAGTATTTTTAGACTCAGTTTGCCACTGGCTGGAGTCCTCCCTGGATCAGAGAATCTCAAACAGCCGTCGTTTTATCCTTGGCCTGTGGTCAGAATTAAATCCCCATTCACCTGGAAGGAGGAGACATCTCTTGGGATCAGATGTATTTTATTTTATTACAACTTTGTTCAGCCTTTCCTCCCTAGACCTCAGCGCAGCACGCACGATCCTTCCCACCTCCATCTTATTCTATGATTTTATGAACGTTTTATTAGTTTTCTAGAAATTAGGGGGGAGTAAGAAATTATAGTTCCAAATCTGTCTCAATCTGCATGCAGTATACTTTCATAGAATACATAAGTTGTCACGTATTATCTCTTAGCTTTAGAACATCAACATTTTGATACGTTTATATTGTAAGTCTTCTTGTTAAAGTTCCTATTCAAGTTAGGCTTGCCAATCCCCAGGTCCCAGCAGGAGTTCTTCCACTTTCCCAGGCTCCTTCCCGCCCCCAGTCAGCTGGCTGGTGGGGAAGGGGGGGGAGCCCCGCCCCCAGAGGACCATGTGCTTTTCCACCTCCGGAGGCTCCAGCCTCCGATTGAAAGGCTTCCTCTTGGGATGGGGTGTCTGTGTTACTTGGAAGAAGTTGGCAGCAACTCGTGAGTAGAGAGGCCAATCCCTCCCTTCAGAGTCACCAGACAGGGAGGGAGGGAGGGAAACCTCTGCTGAGCACATTATTATTCCCTATGTGGAGATCGATTCTCATAGGGTATAATGGGAATTGATCTGGAGGTTTGGGGGGCTCTGGGGAAGCTGTGTTTTGAGGTAGAGGCACCAAATTTTCAATATAGTATTTTAGTGCCTCTCCCCAAAGTACCCCCTAAGTTTCAAAACGATTGGACCAGGGGGTCCAATTCTATGAGCCCCAAAGGAAAGTGCTTTTATTCTTCATTATTTCCTATGGAAGGAATACATTTAAAAAGGTGTGCTGTCCCTTTAAATGTGATGGCCAGAACTCCCTTGGAGTTCAGTTATGCTTGTCACACCCTTGTTCCTGGCTCCACCCCAATGTCTCCTGGCTCCACCCCCAAAGTCCCCAGATATTTCTTGAATTGGACTTGGCAACCCTAATTCAAGTTGACATTTCCGACAAAGAAAAATCTTATAGTGAAAAATACTGGAGAAAGGCCATATAAGCTCACACCAAGGAATCTTAAGAATCTTGAGTATAGGCAAGTATTAGAATTTCAACCAGTATTTTCTTGCTTCTTCCTTAGATTTCCCAGCCAGCAACTGGGCACCTCCATTTTTATTCTAACAACAACCTTGTGAGGTACTGTTGGAATACAAGTTATTGACATTCCAGCCATTATTGAGTTAACTATTTACCTAAAAGAGGAAGTGATGTATTGCAGCCTAAACCCAATTAGGTACTGATTCTTCTAAACTCGGTAAAATTGTAAACACCAGGCCTTGGATTCAGTGGGAGCTCACAGGAGCACAGCTCCTGAACCTTTCTGAGAGTTCCACCTCATCCTTCTGAGAGTTTCACCTCCTTGTCCATTGAACAGTAGGTGCAGCTGCATAACAATCCCTGGATGAGCTCCACCACCTATTTTTCTACAGATTAGCTGCAATCCAATTAGGTACTGATTCTTCTAAACCCGGGGGGAAATTGTCAACACTGCATTGGTCAGACAGCACCTTTGGTGTGAAACTCCTTTGATGTTGTATATAAGCTGAATTGCTCTTCTTCCTGGCGAAAAGTTCTTTGGGAAGAAGAACCAGCTAACACAGAGTTGTTAATTGTAGCCATGTCGCCGATAAGACCTAGTTAGCCATGCTAGTTAGCCATGCTAGTAAGCTTTTTTTTCTTTTATCCCAAGTACCTTTTCCTGAAGTTTTTCTAGTAAACTTTATTTTTTTTTTATAAGCTTAAGCCTCGTCTCCAATTTATTGCCATCTCCCAACAGGTAAACAGCCCCGTGGCACAGAGTGTTAAAGCTGCAGTACTGCAGTCCAAGCTCTGCTCACAACCTGAGTTTGATCCCCTGGGGGAAGCTGGGGTTTTCAGGTAGCTGGCTTGAGGTTGACTCAGCCTTCCATCCTTCCAAGGTCAGTAAAATGAGTCCCCAGCTTGCTGGGGGGGGGAAGTGTAGATGACTGGGGAAGGCAATGGCAAACCACCCCGTAAAAAGTCTGCCACGAAAACGTTGTGAAAGCAATGTCACCCCAGAGTCGGAAATGACTGGTGCTTGCACAGGGGACCTTTCCTTTTTTCCTTTTCCCCCAACAGATAGATTCAGTGAAGAGGTCATGACTGGCCCCAGGTCCACCCCTTGGTTCCTATGGTGGGAGAAGATTACAAGGTGGGTCTCCTCCCAAGCATGAGGTCTAACCACTTCTGCCACCCTGTGTTTTCTGTCATTCTTTAGTCAGTTAAAAGTGCTGCTTCCTAAGAAAGGGGTCAGAGCAGCTCTGAGACACCACAAGCCACAAACGCCCCAAACCTCTCCTTCTAGAACACGCTGGCGGTTAAGTCGAGGATGGAATTGATTCCATGTGATTCTTTAAATAGCAAGAGGCTCTGCCTCGTTTTTTCGGCATGGAATCTGGTCCAAGGCGGCTGGAGACTTCTCCTTTCTTGTTGTTTCTATTTGTCTTGGATCTGGAGGGCAGAAAGGCATTTCAAGAGCTCTAGAAAGATCTACGGTAGTGGTTCGGTGGCCGCCTTTGCTCACCAGCCTTCTGATCTGTAATCTTCCCTGAAGCCTTTATACCACTGCTCTTCAGAAAAAAACAAAAATACCAGAGCTGTCAATAGTTTAAAAAAAAAACAACCACACAGGCTAGCAAAAGGAACAAACATTTGCAAGTCCCAGAATGTGAAACCACCGAAGCAACGTCAGCACTCAAAAGCTTGCAGTGCGCGGCACTCCTGCCTTTCTCGGAATGAATGTCACACAGTTTAGTGTGATGCTAGATTGCTGAACCAACAGCAGGAGAAGTTCCAGTTGCTGCCAAAAACATGGGGGAGGGGGGAGAGAGAGGAGAAGAATGCCAGACCTCTCCTGCAGCTGCAAACCCCCCCCCCCCCCCAAAAAAAAAGGTTCCTTCAAGTTTTCCTGGGCTCAGGCCTCCCCTCCCTCACAGGGAATCAGACCTGCGCCATACGCAGAGCTGGCACAGATACGTGTGCCAGTGAGTCTCTGGACAAACTGCACAATTAAGAGGGTTGTTCTTGAAAGATGCACTTTGCAATATTAAATGTGTATGCATTATAGAATGTGTTTCTCCTTGGAGGAGGAAGGAAAGGAAAGGAAAGGAGAAAGGAAAGGAAAGGAAAGGAAAGGAAAGGAAAGGAAAGGAAAGGAAAGGAAAGGATAAGGAAAGGTAAAGGAAAGGAAAGGAAAGGAAAGGAAAGGAAAAGGAGAAAGAGAAAGGAGGAAGGAAGGAAGGAAGGAAGGAAGGAAGGAAGGAAGGAAGGAAGGAAGGAAGGAAGGAAGGAAGGAAGGAGGGAGGGGAGGGAGGGAGGGAGGGAGGGAGGAAGGAAGGAAAGAGAGAGGAAGGAAGAAAATTTATTCTGCAGACCTGTGAGAGAAGGAGGCATGGTTATGTGTGAGAGAAGGAAGCGCAGTCCTTAGACCAGTTCAGTGGGGGGGGGGGGGGAGAGCCTCCACACAGCTCCACCACCTCTCTTTTCCACAGCCTTGCAAGCAGCTGCCTGCTGAGCCCTTTCCCAGACAGACCTGGTCTCAGCGTTCTGGGCCTTGGCAGCTGACCCAGTTGTTGTTACTCGTTTGTTTTAGGGCCTCCTGAAGGCAGAAGGGAGGTGTGCTGGGGGTGGGGGGTGGGGGGAGGGCATCTTCCCGCAGAAAGAGAGGTGGGAGCACTCCATTTTCCACCACAGAAGCGATGCCTCACCTGACTTCCAGTTGCAAGGAGCAAACACCCTCTGGCTAGGCTCTGGAACAAGGTCTTCTTCCACAGGCTGACATCCTTTGTAATGTTAAGTTCAGTGTGGAAAGAGGTGGCTCAAGTCTGCAGGAATGATCAGCAATGCCCCAACATGCCTCCTGCCCCAATGTGGGGGCTGGTTTCGAACTCGGAAGGTGGAAAGGGCAGTCAAGTTGCAGCCAACGTACAGTGACCCTGGATAGCTTTCAGGGCAAGAGATGAATAGAGGTGCGTTTGCTGTTTCCTGCCTCTGCATAGCAGCCCTGGACTTCCTTGGAGGTCTCCCATCCAAGTACTAAAGAGGGCCCATCCTGCTTAGCTTCTGAGATCTGATGAGACTGGGCAAGACTGGCCCATCCAGGTCAAGGTAAGAGACGGATAGAGGTGGGCTTGCTGTTTCCTGCCTCTGCATAGCAGCCCTGGACTTCTTTGGAGGTCTCCCATCCAAGTACTAAAGAGGCCTCATCCTGCTTAGCTTCTGAGATCTGATGAGACTGGGCTAGACTGGCCCATGCAGGTCAAGGTAAGAGACAGACAGAGGTGGGTTTACTGTTGCCTGCCTCTCCGTAGCGACCCTGGACTTCCTTGGCTGTCTCCTATCCAAATAGTAACCAGAACTGGCCCTGCTGAGCTTGTGAGATCTGATGCGATCAGAATGCAGTCTGACCCAAACCATCCAGGAACTGCTTCTCTGCCTGCTTTTCCACCCCAGCATGTTTCTGGCAGGCCCCACAGGCTCCTTCCCTGAGCCCTGGCCATCAGGCACCTGGGAAGGGCTGCGAGAGGGGGCTGTGATCCCAGCGTGGCCGCAACACGCTGCACCTCTCGTGGCGGGATGATGGCTGAGGTGTGGTGGAGAGTGCTCCCGTTCCGCTTCCTCGTCTGAGCCCCCTCTGCTCACGAGCACGTCGGTGGTGCCTCTGCCGCTCTCCCCCGCCAGGCAGCTGGGATGGAGCTCCTCGTTTGCCAAGGTTGCCCCTGCAGAGCTCCTTGGCACACGTGGGCACAGTTGCCCTGAAGCGGCACCAGCTGCACCTGATCTCATCTCCCCAGACATGACGGGACAAGAAGGGGAAGAAGCCAAGCCTGGCTGTTGTTGCTGGCTTTGCTGGAGTCCAAACCTCCGTGCCATGATTCCCCCCATCGGCACCCCCACCAACACCTGCCTTCGAGGCCTGCCCGCTCCCCCGAGGGGGGTGGGCCCCTTCTCCGAGGACCCAGGGCTGGTGTCCCCCTCTTGGGGGGTTGCTTTTTTCCTTAACACAAAGAAGAGCATTTTCTGCCCCACGACAAACAATCTCACAAAGCCTAGGCTTTTTTTGTAGCAGGAGCTCCTTTCCATATTAGGCCACACACTACTGATGTAGCCAATTCTCCTGGAGCTTACAGGGCTCTTAGAACAAGGCCGACAGTAAGCTCTTGGAGGATTGGCTACATCAGGGCAGGGGTTTTTTTTCTAGCAAGAACTCCTTTGCCTGTTAGGCCACACACCCCTGATATAGCCAATCCTCTAGGAGCTTACAGGGAAGAAGAAGAAGACTGCAGATTTATACCCTGCCCTTCTCTCTGAATCAGAGACTCAGAGAGGCTTACAATCTCCTATATCTTCCTCCCCCCCCACAACAGACACCCTGTGAGGTGGGTGGGGCTGAGAGGGCTCTCACAGCAGCTGCCCTTTCAAGGACAACTCCTACAAAAGCTATGGCTGACCCATGGCCATTCCAGCAGGTGCAAGTGGAGGAGAGGGGAATCAAACTCGGTTCTCCCAGATAAGAGTCCGCGCACTCAACCATTACACCAAAATGGATACAGGATGACCTTGACAGGCTGGAAAACTGGGCTAAAATCAATAAAATGAATTTTAACAGGGATAAAGTTCTGGATTTTGGTAGAAAAAATCCAGTGCATAGTTATAGAATGGGGGAGACTTGCTTAGCAGTAGTCTGTGCAGAAAAGGATCTAGGGGTCTTAGTGGATCATATGCTGAACATGAGTCAACAGTGTGATGCGGTGGCTAAAAAGGCAAATGCAATTTTGGGCTGTATCAACAGAAGTTTAGTGTCCAGATCACATGATGTGATGGTATTGCTTTACTCTGCTCTGGTAAGACCTCACCTGGAGTATTGTATTCAGTTTTGGGCACCACATTTTAAGAAGGATATAGACAAGTTGGAACGGGTCCAGAGGAGGGCGACGAAGATGGTGAGGGGTCTAGAGACCAAGTCCTATGAGAAAAGTTGAAGGAGCTGGGGATGTTTCGCCTGGAGAGGAGGCGGCTGAGAGGTGATAGGATCACCATCTTCAAGTACTTAAAGGGTTGTCATTGAGAGGATGGTGTGGAATTGTTTTCTGTGGCCCCAGAAGGTAGGACCAGAACCAATGGGTTGAAATTAAATCAAAAGAGTTTCCGGCTCAACATTAGGAAGAACTTCCTGACCATTAGAGCGGTTCCTCAGTGGAACAGGCTTCCTCCTTGGGAGGTGTTGGGCTCTCCTTCCTTAGAGGTTTTTAAACAGAGGCTAGATGGCCCTCTGACAGCAATGAAGATCCTGTGAATTTAGGGTGAGGTATTTGTAAGTTTAGAGTGGTTCCTCCGTGGAACAGGCTTCTTCTTCGGGAGGTGGTGGGCTCTCCTTCCTTGGAGGTTTTTAAACGGAGGCTAGATGGCCACCTGACAGCAAGGAAGATCCTGTGAATTCAGGGGGAGGTGTTTGTGAGTTTCGTACATTGTGCAGGGGGTTGGACTAGATGACCCTAGAGGTCCCTTCCAACTCTATGATTCTAGGGCTCTTAGTACAGGGCCTACTGTAAGCTCCAGGTGTATTGGCTACATCAGGGGTGTGTGCAGGGCTTTTATTGCAGCAGGAACTCCTTTGTATATTAGGCCACACACCCTTGATGTAGCCAGTCCTCCAATAGCTTACAGGGCTCTTATTACAGAGCCTATTGTAAGCTTTTGGTGGATGGCCTACAGCAGGGGGTGTGTGGCCTGATATGCAAAGGAGTTCCTGCTACACAAAAAAAAAGCCCTGCACAAATCGAGTTGAGTGGTTGAGTCTTCCCAGGAGTGGAATTCTAGCAGAAGCTCCTTTGCATATTAGGCCACACACCCCTAATGTAGCCAGTCCTCCAAGAGCTTACAAGGCTCTTTTTTGCAAGCTCTTGGAGGATTGGCTACATCAGGGGGTGTGGCCTGATATGCAAAGGAGCTCCTGCTAGAATTCCACCCCTGAGTCTTCCCCAGATGTTACGGTCCTGATCCTCCACAAATCCCTTTCTTTCTTGTAGGAGTTGTCCTTGAAAGGGGCAGCTTCTGTCAGAGCTCTCTCAGCCCCACCCACCTCACAGGGTGTCTGTTGTGGAGGGAGAAGATAGAGGAGATTGTCAGCTGCTCTGAGTCTCTGATTCAGGCAGAAGGGTGGGGTATAAATCTGCTATTCT
Organism: Heteronotia binoei; assembly: GCF_032191835.1. Taxonomy (NCBI): domain Eukaryota; kingdom Metazoa; phylum Chordata; class Lepidosauria; order Squamata; family Gekkonidae; genus Heteronotia; species Heteronotia binoei. The sequence continues at coordinate 1,619,403 of NC_083235.1, forward strand.
TCTTCAATTCTTCTAGAGGAAGAAGGAAAGTCCATTTACTACCCTCAGGAAAGGCCTCCAGAAGAATGGCAAAGAAGCCAGAAGGCCTGGAGCTAAAGGGGAGCCGGCTGTTGCCCTGCCCCACCCCCCCACCCCCAGCCTCCAGAGCAGCAGAAGCCAAGCTGGGATTGGCCCCAGCACGGCTCTGCTCCAGCTCCCGGCAGCTGCCCCCTCTCTCTGTCGGCTCCTTGCCAGAAGCACAGCTGTAACTGTGCTGCCCTCTACCGATGCGTCGCCAAAAGGACCAATCCCACATCTTGCCACATAAAGGTGAGTCTGGACAACAATCATGAGGCATTTAGGAAGAGTCTTTTTTGCCTCCCAGGCCTTTCAAAGGCAGCCAGTTTGGTGTAGTGGTGACGTGCATGGACTCTTAGCGGCGAGAACCAGGTTTGATTCCCCACTCCTCCATGTGGGCCTGATTATGAGACCTTGAGTCAGCCTCAAGTTCTCTCAAGGCTGTTCTGCTCAAGAGCAGTTCTCTCAGAACTCTCTCAGCCCCACCTGCCTCACAGGGTGTTTGTTGTGGGGCGGGGGAGGGAAGGAGATTAGAAGTTGCTCTGAGACTCCACAGTGATGGGCGGGGGATGCATCCAGTCTCCTCCTCCTTCTCCTCCTCCTCTTCCTCCTTCTTTCTTCTCCTTTTGCTCCTCCTTCTTCTCCTCCTCCTCCTTCTCCTCTTTCTCCTCCTTCTTCCTCCTCCTCCTCCTCCTCCTCTTCTCCTCCTCCTTCTCCTCTTCCTCCTGCTTTTCCTTCTCCTTCTGCTCCTCCTTTTTCTCCTCCTCCTCCTTCTTCTCCTTCTTCTTTATCTCCTCCTCCTCCTCCACACTCCTCCTGCAGTCATGTTTGTGCCCCGGAAAGTGACGATAACCCCCCACACACACACTTTCTTAATGAAAACTAGGTTCCCAGCTCCCTAGTCCGCTCTCCTTCCATCTAATTGCTCGTTCAACATTCCTTTAGGGAAAGGCTTTTCGTTTTGTCTTTTCTCTCCCACGGTCCCATGGGGCATCTATTCTTGGAGAAGCTGGACTTGTTTGGGGGGTGTTGATGAGATCCTGCCCAGCTGATCCTCCTCACCCAGACACACACAGGGAGAACACACCTGAAGCCACCTTACTATTTAGGCTGGCAGTGGCTTTCTCAAGTTTTAAGCAAAGCAGACTCTAACATCATCTACTGCATGGTCCTTTTTTTAAACGCTTATTGTATAGACCAGGGTTTTCCAAACTCCCCCACCCCCACCCCGCCGCCATGGCCCGGTTATTTTTAAACAGCTCCTTCCTGGCCCACTAAAATTTGGAGATGGAGCCAGGAGACTTTGGGGGGTGAGCTGGGGAACAGGACATGATGTCTCCCCACCTGATGGGGATACTGCAAAGGCAGGCAATCTGCCTCCTCCGCCCCCCCCATATAAACACCACACTAGGGGTGTTAAAATGGGGAGGGAAGCCCGGGGGCCGCCTTTGCCATCTCCACGCCTGGCGGGGAGACTTTAAATAGGGAGGGAATCAGGAACGGCCTTTGCTAGTGGGGAGATGGAAAAGCCGGTGATCTACCCCCCCACCCACACACATTTTAACACCCTGCTGGTGTTCAGACATCTGAATAACACTGGTCTGGTATTCAGAGGCCCGGTATTCAGAGGTCTGTGATACTGGAAACGCTGCTAAAGACAACCAAATAAATTCCAGGCTCTCATATAATTATCAAACCAAAATATAAGATATGTTATTCTTATGGATTCTAATTACAACAACAAATTGAAGCAAGCTAACTACTTAATGAAACAAAAGAAAAACTTCGGTCCCAGATGTTTGAGATGTTTGTGAGGCTTTTAATATACCAGAAAAAAAATGCATCCAGACTGACCATTTATTCGTCACATCAATCACACAAATCACTCCATCCAATCTGTTGGCTACTGCTTGACCTCTGTGTGAGACAGGAGACTGGACTAGATGGACCCTCCCTGGTCTGACCCAGCACGGCTCTTCTGATGTTCTTCTCAGGGGAAGGTCTTGGCCTCTCTGCCCTGTTGTTGGCCCTCCAGAGGAACTGGTTGGCCCCTGTGTGAGACAGGAGGCTGGACTAGATGGACCCTCACTGGTCTGACCCAGCAGGGCTCTTCTGATGTTCTTCTCAGGGGAAGGCCTCAGCCTCTCTGCCCTGTTGTTGGCCCTCCAGAGGAACTGGCTGGCCACTGGGTGAGACAGGAGACTGGACTAGATGGACCCTCCCTGGTCTGACCCAGCAGGGCTCTTCTGAGGTTCTTCTCAGGGGAAGGCCTCGGCCTCTCTGCCGTGTTGTTGGCCCTCCAGAGGAACTTGCTGGCCACTGGGTGAGACAGGAGGCTGGACTAGATGGCCCCTCCCTGGTCTGATCCAGCAGGGCTCTTCTGATGTTCTCAGGAGAAGGCTCAGCCTCTCTGCCCTGTTGTTGGCCCTCCAGAGGAACTGGCTGGCCACTGTGTGAGACAGGAGGCTGGACTAGATGGACCCTCCCTGGTCTGACCCAGCAGGGCTCTTCTGATGTTCTTGTCAGGGGAAGGCCTCGGCCTCTCTACTCTTTTGTTGGCTCTCCAGAGGAACTGGTTGGCCACTGGGTGAGACAGGAGGCTGGACTAGATGGACCCTCCCTGGTCTGACCCAGCAGGGCTCTTCTGATGTTCTTCTCAGGGGAAGGCCTCAGCCTCTCTGCCCTGTTGCTGGCCTTCCAGAGGAACTGGTTGGCCACTGGGTGAGACAGGAGGCTGGCCTAGATGGACCCTCACTGGTCTTACCCAGCAGGGTCCTTCTAATGGTCTTCTTAGGGGAAGGCCTCGGCCACTCTGCCCTGTTGTTGGCCCTCCAGAAGAACTGGTTGGCCACTGGGTGAGACAGGAGGCTGGCCTAGATGGACCCTCACTGGTCTTACCCAGCAGGGTCCTTCTAATGGTCTTCTTAGGGGAAGGCCTCGGCCACTCTGCCCTGTTGCTGGCCCTCCAGAGGAACTGGTTGGCCACTGTGTGAAATAGGAGGCTGGACTAGATGGACCCTCACTGTTCTGACCCAGCAAGATTCTTCTAATGGTCTTCTCAGGGAAAGGCCTCGGCCTCTCTGCCCTGTTGTTGACCCTCCAGAGGAACTGGCTGGCCACTGGGTGAGACAGGAGGCTGGACTAGATGGACCCTCACTGGTCTTACCCAGAAGGGTTATTCTAATGGTCTTCTCAGGGGAACGTCTCGGCTTCTCTGCCCTGTTGTTGGCCCTCCAGAGGAACTGGTTGGCCACTGTGTGAGACAGGAGGCTGGACTAGATGGACACTCCCTGGTCTGACCCAGCAGGGCTCTTCTGATGGTCTTCTCAGGGGAAGGCCTCGGCTTTAGTGCCCTGTTGTTGGCCCTCCAGAGGAACTGGTTGGCCACTGTGTGAGACAGGAGGCTGGACTAGATGGACCCTCACTGGTCAGACCCAGCAGGGCTCTTCTGACGTTCTTCTCAGGGGAAGGCCTCAGTCTCTCTGCCCAGTTGTTGGCTCTCCAGAGGAACTGGTTGGCCCCTGTGTGCGACAGGAGGCTGGACTAGATGGACCCTCTCTGGTCTGACCCAGCAGGGCTCTTCTGATGTTCTTCTCAGGGGAAGGCCTCAGCCTCTTGGCCTTGTTGTTGGCCCTTTAGAGGAACTGGTTGGCCACTGTGTGAGATAGGAGGCTGGACTAGATCGACCCTCAGTGGTCTGACCCAGCAGGGCTCTTCTGATGTTCTTCTCAGGGGAAGGCCTCAGCCTCTCTGCCCTGTTGTTGACCCTCCAGGCGAACTGATTGGCCACTGTGTGAGACAGGAGACTGGACTAGATGGACCCTTACTGGTCTGATCCAGCAGGGCTCATCTGATGTTCTTCTCAGGGGAAGGCCTCGGCCTCTTTGCCCTTTTTGGCCCTCCAGAGGAACTGGGTGGTCCCTGTGTGTGGCAGGAGGCTGGACTAGATGGACCCTCCCTGGTCTGATCTAGCAGGGCTGTCCTGATGTTCTTCTCAGGGAAGGCCTCAGCCTCTCTGTCTTGTTGTTGGCCCTCCAGAGGAACTGGTTGGCCACTGTGTGAGACAGGATGCTGGACTAGATGGACCCTCCCTGGTCTGACCCAGCAGGGGTCTTCTGATGTTGTTCTCAGGGGAAGGCCTCGGCCTCTCTGCCCTGTTGCGGCCCTCCAGAGGAACTGGTCAGCCACTGTTTGAGGCAGGAGGCTGGACTAGATGGACCCTCAGTGGTCTGATCCAACGGGGCTCTTCTGAGGTTCTTAACTCTTCCCAAGAAATAGTTTCAGGAATGATCCTGGGGGAGTAGCCTGAGGAAGGGAGACATTAGGGAGGAGAGGGAATTCAGCGGGATGCAATGCCACTCAGACCACCCCCCCACACACACACACACCAAGCAGCCATTTTCTCCAGGGAGAGTGATCTCTGTAGGCTGGTGACCATTTATAATTCTAGGAGAACTCCAGGTCCCACCTGGAGGTTGGTAACTCTAGATGTAACCCGCGCTTGGTGCATTTGTGGGCAAGTCCCTCATTCCGTTTCCTGTGGAGGCAGGCAGGAGGAATTCGGCCTTGGCGTTTGTTAATAAGCCTAGTTATCGGCAGGGGCGAAACCTCAAACGGGGCGGGGGGGGGGGAAGCCCTTCCCTGACCATGAGGCAAAGAGGCACTATGGAGATCACACACCATCGCTGAGGGTAGCAACCGTGTTATTACCACGGCTGCGCCAAGGCCAGAATGGGGGAGGGTTGGGGCAGCCCAGCAAACGAGCCGTGTTGGGGGGGGGGATGAATCACTTTCCCCTTCAAGCACTGAAAGGGCCTATAAATAAATCTCAGAGAGCCCAAAATAGCTTCCTTTTCTCAAGAAACTTTTGTTCCACGAGGTTAAGGAAGGGAAATGACTTCACCCTCGGTTGGGAGACACTTGTGTCTAGGCGGGGGGGGGGGGGTGAAGGGGGGCAGGGGGAGCGGGAGTTCTTCCCTGCTGGGATACCTTGTCTGCTGCAGAGATCGAGGAAGCATCCAGAGATACACACAGCTGGCAAAGGATCCCCGCCTGACGCTGCAGTGCTGGTTGCTTGAGCCAAACCTGCACAAAGGAAGCCAGCCAGGGTGACCTTTGCTTTGTGTTTTCAGGTGTACCATTTGCCCTTTGCAGGCTGAAATCGAGGACTGTACGAGGCTGCCTGCCTTATACTGCATCAGGCTTTCACTCCGGGGCCAGCTTGGTGTAGCGGTTAAGTGTGCGGACTCTTATCTGGGAGAACCGGGTTTGATTCCCCACTCCTCCACTTGCAGCTGCTGGGATGGCCTTGGGTCAGCCAGAGCGCTCTTATCTAGGAGAACCGGGTTGGATTCCCCCCTCCTCCACTTGCAGCTGCTGGAATGGCCTTGGGTCAGCCAGAGCTCTCTTATCTGGGAGAACCGGGTTTGATTCCCCATTCCTCCACTTGCAGCTGCTGGAATGGCCTTGGGTCAGCCAGAGCTCTCTTATCTGGGAGAACCGGGTTTGATTCCCCCCTCCTCCACTTGCAGCTGCTGGAATGGCCTTGGGTCAGCCAGAGCTCTCTTATCTGGGAGAACCGGGTTTGATTCCCCACTCCTCCACTTGCAGCTGCTGGAATGGCCTTGGGTCAGCCAGAGCTCTCTTATCTGGGAGAACAGGGTTTGATTCCCCCCTCCTCCACTTGCAGCTGCTGGAATGGCCTTGGGTCAGCCAGAGCTCTCTTATCTGGGAGAACCGGGTTTGATTCCCCACTCCTCCACTTGCAGCTGCTGGAATGGCCTTGGGTCAGCCAGAGCTCTCTTCTCTGGGAGAACCGGGTTTGATTCCCCACTCCTCCACTTGCACCTGCTGGAATGGCCTTGGGTCAGCCAGAGCTCTCTTATCTGGGAGAACCGGGTTTGATTCCCCACTCCTCCACTTGTACCTGCTGGAATGGCCTTGGGTCAGCCAGAGCTCTGGCAGGAGTTGTCCTTGAAAGGGCAGCTGCTGTGAGAGCCCTTTCAGCCTCATTCACCTCACAGGGTGTCTGTTTTTGGGGGAGAAGATAAGGGAGATTGTGAGCTGCTCTGAGACTCTGTCCTTGAAAGGGCAACTTCTATCAGAGCTCTCTCAGCCCCCCCTACCTCACAGGGTGTCGTGGGGGGAGAAGATATAGGAGATTGTAAGCCACTCTGAGTCTCTGATTCAGGGAGAAGGGTGGGATATAAATCTGCAATTCTTCTTCTATAGCAGCTGTACCCAACCTTTTTGGCAACAGGGACCGGTTTTGTGGAAGACAATTTTTCCAGGGACAAGGGGGGTGGGGCAGTAGTTTCGGGATGATACTATTGTGCACTTTATTTCTATTAGTTGGTGTAGCGGTTAAGTGTGTGGACTCTTATGGGGAACCGGGTTTGATTCCCCACTCCTCCACTTGCAGGCACTGGAATGGCCTTGGGTCAGCCATATCTCTAGCAGGAGTTGTCCTTGAAATGGCAGCTGCCACCCTGAGTCTCTGTCCTTGAAAGGGCAGCTTCCGAGAGAGCTCTGTCAGCCCCACCCGCCTCACAGGGTGTCTGTTGTGGGAGAAGAAGATAAAGGAGATTGTAGGCCGCTCTGAGTGTCTGTCCTTGAAAGGGCAGCTGCTGTGAGAGCCCTCTCAGCCCCACCCGCCTCACAGGGTGTCTGTTGTGGGAGAAGAAGATAAAGGAGATTGTAGGCCGCTCTGAGTCTCTGTCCTTGAAAGGACAGCTTCTGAGAGAGCTCTCTCAGCCTCACCCATCTCACAGGGCGTCTGTTGTGGGGGGAGAAGACAAAGGAGATTGTAAGCCGCTCTGAATCTGCAGTCTTCTCCTCCTCCTCCTCTTCTTACAGCTGCTGGAATGGCCTCAGGTCAGCCATAGCTATCACAGGCGTTCAAGGACAACTCAGTTTTTTTAGGTACAGAATTCCCTTGGATTGTTGGAGTGGGGCATGAATGATACTAGAAATATGATGTGGTTCTAGAATGGCCACTTCAACACAAGAGTGAGAATAGTGCCCCCCCCTTGTGGGAGTAGCAGAGTAGCAGTCTGCAGGATGGAGTCCACACCCTCCATTGTTATGCCCCGCCCTGCTCTCCTCCTGACCCCTCCTGCTTGGGCTTTGGCCACGTGGGGCCTTTGCACCGACCAGCCACAATTTCAAGTCTCCCCCCACCCCCACCCCCACCCCCGTGTCAGGAAACCCTCTTGTCCCTTCAGATCTGAGCCACTGAAGCTCAGCTAAGGAAAAAGCCCATAAAAGGTGGGGGGAGAGCTTAGCTCCACCCAGAGCTTTGCATATTAGGTCACACCCCTCTTGTGCAGCCAATCCGCCAAGAGCTTCCAGGGCTCTTTGTACAGGGCCTGTTGTCAGTTCTTGGAGGATTGCCTACATCAGAGGGGTGTGGCCTAATATGCAAAGGAGCTCCAGCGGCATCTGGATCAAGGCGGCTCGGCGGTGCTGATGTTGTTAGACCTATCGGCAGCGTTCGATACGGTCGACCATCGGCTTCTGGCGCGCCGCCTTGCCGACGCGGGGATTCAGGGGCTGGCCTTGCAATGGCTTCCTCTTTCCTTGACGGTCGGGGACAAAGGGGGTTATTGGGGAAGAACTGTCCCAGAGACACACGCTTGATTGCGGAGTGCCTCAAGGGGCGGTACTTTCCCCGATGTTATTTAACATCTACATGCGCCCCCTTGCCCAGATTGCCCGAAGGTATGGGCTGGGTTGTCATCAATATGCTGATGACACCCAGCTCTATCTGCTCATGGACGGCCGGCCTGCCTGCGCCCCAGAAAATCTGGACCGGGCGTTACAGGCAGTGGCTAGGTGGCTTAGGCTGAGCGGGCTGAAGCTGAATCCGGCGAAGACAGAGGTCCTTTGCTTGGGTCGTTGCGGCCCGGGAAGGGAAATCCCCCTGCCAGTCTTTGACGGCGCGCCGTTGACAGCGGCGAGCAGGGTCAAGAGCTTGGGGGTACTATTGGAGCCTTCACTGACAATGGAGGCTCAGATAGCGGCCACTGCCAAGTCCGCATTTTTTCATCTTAGGCGGGCGAAGCAATTGGCCCCCTTCCTGGAACGCGACAACCTAGCAACAGTGATTCATGCTACGGTCACCTCGAGGTTGGACTACTGTAATGCCCTCTACATGGGGCTACCCTTGTGCCGGACCCGGAAATTGCAGTTAGTGCAGAATGCCGCTGCCCGGCTGCTATTAGGGCTCCCAAGATGGGAGCACATTCGGTCGGGGCTTCGGGATCTGCACTGGCTGCCAGTAATATTCCGAGTCCAGTACAAGGTGTTGGTTATTACCTTTAAAGCCCTATATGGCCTAGGACCTGCCTACCTTAGGGACCGTCTCTCCCCACACGTTCCCCAGAGAGTACTACGATCAGGTTCACAAAACCTGTTGGTAATCCCCGGGCCAAAGGAGGCCCGCCTAAAATCCACCAGGGATCGGACCTTCTCGGTAACGGCGCCTTACTGGTGGAACCAGCTGCCGGAAGAGGTGCGGGCCCTGCGGGACCTAGGGCAGTTCCACAGGGCCTGTAAGACAGCCCTCTTCCGGCAGGCCTATAACATCTAACTGACAATGAGAATATCTTCTGGATGGAACTAAAAATGTATTTACAGACCGCTGGTTTTTATTCTTACTTTTGTTCTGTTTTATTAATTATGGTTTTAACTTTACTATGTAAATGTTTTTAAGCTGAATTTATGTGAATTACAATGTTGTAAGCCGCCCTGAGCCACTTCGGTGAGAAGGGCGGGATATAAGTCTAAATATATATGATGTTTACCTGATAGAGGAAGTGATGTATTGTGACCTAAACCTAATTGTGAGCTGAGTCTTCTTTACCCGGGGAAAAGATGTGAACACAACATTGGTCAGAGAGGATGTTAGGTGTGAAATGCTTTGATCTTGTATGCAAGCTGAATTGCTCTCCTTCCTGGCGAAATGCTTTTTGGGGAGAAGAACAGTTGGGAACAAAGGATGTAGCCATGTAGTCAGACATAGTTAGACCAGCTGGTAAGCTGAATTGTTTTTCTGTTTTAGCCCAAGTACCCTATCCTGATGTTTTCTAGTAAACTTTACACGGATAAAAGGAAGTACTTCTTCACCCAAAGGGTGATTAACATGTGGAATTCACTGCCACAGGAGGTGGTGGCGGCCACAAGCATAGCCAGCTTCAAGACGGGATTGGATAAAAATATGGAGCAGAGGTCCATCAGTGGCTATTAGCCACAGTGTGTGTGTGTGTGTGTGTGTGTGTGTATATATATATATATATATATATATATATATATATATATATATATATATATATATATATATATATATATATATATATATATATATTTGGCCGCTGTATGACACAGAAGGTTGGACTGGATGGGCCACTGGCCTGATCCAACATGGCTTCTCTTATGTTCTTATGTGACACAGAGTGTAGGACTGGATGGGCCACTGGCCTGATCCAACATGGCTTCTCTTATGTTCTTATGTGACACAGAGTGTTGGACTGGAGGGGCCACTGGCCTGATCCAACATGGCTTCTCTTATGTTCTTATGTGACACAGAGTGTTGAACTGGATGGGCCACTGGCCTGATCCAACATGGCTTCTCCTATGTTCTTATGTGACACAGAGTGTTGGACTGGATGGGCCACTGGCCTGATCCAACATGGCTTCTCCTATGTTCTTATGTGACACAGAGTGTTGGACTGGAGGGGCCACTGGCCTGATCCAACATGGCTTCTCTTATGTTCTTATGTGACACAGAGTGTTGGACTGGATGGGCCATTGGCCTGATCCAACAGGGCTTCTCTTATGTTCTTATGTGACACAGAGTGTTGGACTGGAGGGGCCACTGGCCTGATCCAACCTGGCTTCTCTTATGTTCTTATGTGACACAGAGTGTTGGACTGGAGGGGCCACTGGCCTGATCCAACATGGCTTCTCTTATGTTCTTCTGTGACACAGAGTGTTGGACTGGATGGGCCATTGGCCTGATCTAACATGGCTTCTCTTATGTTCTTATGTTCTTTTGATAAGCTGAAGCCTCGACTCCAATTATTACCATTCCAAAGCCTCAATTTAACATGCATTTCCCAACAAGAAGGCGAAGAAGAAGAAGAAAAGGAGGAGGAGGAAGAAGAAGAGGAGGAGGAGATTGGATTTATATCCTGCCTTTCACTTGGAGTGTCAGAGCAGCTCACAATCTCCTTTCCCTTCCCCTCTCCATGACAGATACCTTGTGAGGTAGGTGAGGCTGAGAGCTCTGACAGAAAGTGCTCTTGAGCAGTTACCCGTGGATCAATTCGCCATTATACCCCATGGGAATCGCTCTCCACAGGGAATAACGGAGTGCCCAGCAGACATTTCCCTCCCCTCCCCCCGCTTTCTGATGACCCTGAAGCAGGGGGAGGGTCTCCAGACTGGGGAATCCCCTCCCCCCACCTGGGGATTGGCAACCCTAAGTAGCACCTGGAAGACGAACAACATTTGTGGCAGTGTAGGAGCCTGCATGACTCCCCAAAGCTCCTCCCCGGCTCCAGATTTTGTTGGCCTTTCAGGTGCTGCGGGTGGGACTCTTGCTCTGGCAGACTGGCAGGGCGGCCCATCTTGATGCCTCTCCGTTTGAAAGGGGAAAGGCACCTCTCGGGTGGGAGTGGGGGGCCCTGCGGAGGAGTTTCAGAGGGAGCGGTTGGCAGGGGAAAGGTTAAGCCCCCTCCCTGCTCCAAAACGGGCAGCCTTCCACAAGCTGCTTTGCGGTCCGTGGTCAGGACTTTATTCCTGGGACTTGCCATGAAAGCCCGAAGTGAAACAGGAGATGCTTCGGCTCAGAGGAAAGTGAAGTTTCCTAGTGAGGGGAGGGACAAATGTCCTCAGAAGTTCAGCTCTTTGGTTTTGGATTTTCTCTTTTCTTGCTGGGCAGAATAGCTTTGTTTGGGAGATAAGACAACTGTCTCACTTTTCTCCTGCAAGCAGAAGACACGCACAGATATGCAAGAAGACTTCAAAACTGTATTCCTTATTAATGGCTGCCCGATAGGGTTTCATGGTGCCCCCAGACATAAGAACATAAGAGAAGCCATGTTGGATCGGGCCGGTGGCTCATCCAGTCCAGCACTGTGTGTCACACAGTGGTCAAAAAAACCAGGGGCCATCAGGACATAAGAACATAAGAGAAGCCATGTCGGATCAGTGGCCCCTCCAGTCCAACACTCTGTATCACACAGTGGTCAAAACCCAGGGGCCATAAGGAGGTCTACCAGCAGGGCCAGAAGTCCAGAAGCCCTCCAACCACCAAGAAGACAGAGCATCTCAGCCCCAGACATAAGAACATAAGAGAAGCCATCTTGGATCAGGCCAGTGGTTCATCCAGTCTAACACTCTGTGTCACACAGTGGTCAAAAACCCAGGCACCATCAGGACATAAGAACATAAGAGAAGCCATGTTGGATCAGGCCAGTGGCCCCTCCAGTCCAACACTCTGTGTCACACAGTGACCAAAAAACCCAGGTGCCATCAGGAGGTCCATCAGTGAGGCCAGGACACTAGAAGCCCTCCCACTCTTGCCCCCGCAAGCTCCAAGAATACAGAGCATCACTGCCCCAGACCACCAGTGGGGGATGGGAGGGTAGGCTTGCTGACTTCAAGTTCGGAAACACCTGAAGATTTTTTTTGGGGGGGGGGCGCGTGGAAGGACAGGGACTTCAATGGGGTACAAAGCCATAGTCCACCCCACTTTGGAGGCGAGCTATAATTCCAGGGGATCCCCAGGTCCCACCATTGAGCATCCCTACATGCTCAATGCCCCCCTATGTAGAAAGATCGTAAAGACTTGCTACCCTTCCACCCCCTCCCAGACTGTGGGCATGCCCCCCCCAAGCTCAAAGGGTCCTTGGGCTCAGATTCCCTGCTCACTTCTTACCAAGCTGTGGAGTATTGTGAGCAAAACTTCTACTGTCCAGTCAGGCGACGGACCTAGTGTCTTCCATGGCGACACTGGGACTCTCTCAACTCGTTGTAACCCCCACTCACCAGGCTGGTCACATGTTGGACTTGATCTTTACGGCCGGGGTTGCAGTGAGCGATATAACCGCCAAGGCGGTGCCATGGTCGGACCACTTTGCCCTCAAGGCCCGTGTAGATATGCCTCCCCAAACCTGTTTAGGCGAGGAGCCTATTATGGCTCGCCCGCAGAGCCAGATGGACCCGGAACGGTTCCAAATGGCTCTGCGGGATCCCTGGCCCTCTGGCATCCCTCTCGATGGCCTGGTTGAGTCCTGGAATAGCCAGCTCTCTAGGGCCATCGAGGAGATTGCACCTCGACGTCCTCTGCGACCTCGGATTAGGCCGGCTCCGTGGTATACCCCGGAATTGCGCCGGCTGAAACAAGGCCTTAGACGGCTAGAGAGGCAATGGCGGCGTACCCGCGATGAAGCGACTAGAACATCTTATAGGAAGTTTATGAAGTCCTATGAGATGGCAATCAAGGCCGCAAAGAAAACATACTTTGCGACCAAGATTGCATCTGCAAATTCGCGCCCAGCTCAATTATTTAGAATAATTCGGAACCTTACTTCATTGCCGCAGGGCAACCCAAAAGTTAAGGAATTGGAGATAGGCTGTGAGGCTTTTGCGAAATTTTTTGCAGATAAGGTCCAACCGCTCCGCCACGACTGCCCCGCCAACTTAGATGCAGTAAGTGAACTTGAGGCCCAATGCGTGTCTTCTGATTTAACCTTGGACTGCTTCGACCCACTCAGCTTGGAGGAAGTTGACAGAATTCTTGGCACTGCACGATCCACAACTTGTGACCTGGACCCTTGCCCCTCCTGGTTAATTAAGGCCTGCCAGGAGGAATTGAAATGTCCTATACGGGACATTATAAATCGATCCCTTTCGGAGGGTGTTTTCCCAACATCCCTGAAGGAGGAAGTGGTCCGCCCTCTCTTGAAAAAAGTTACATCAGACCCGTCCGTATTGGCACATTATCGGCCGGTCTCAAATTTGCCCTTTCTGGGCAAAATTATTGAGAGGGCTGTGGCATTGCAGTTGCAAGACTTTCTGGAGGACGCTTCCACCTTGGACCCATGCCAGTCCGGCTTTCGCCCAGGCCATGGGACGGAAACAGTCTTGGTCGCCCTCATAGATGACCTCCGACGGCAACTGGACCGAGGCGGCTCAGCAGTACTGCTGCTGCTCGACCTGTCGGCAGCGTTCGACATGGTCGACCATCGGCTGCTGACTCGCCGCCTCGCCGACACAGGAATTCGGGGGCTAGCCTTACAGTGGCTCTCCTCCTTCCTTGAAAATCGGGGACAAAGGGTGGCAGTTGGGGGGAAGCTGTCTCAGAGATACCCTCTTCATTGTGGGGTGCCTCAGGGGGCAGTTCTCTCCCCGATATTGTTTAATATCTTTATGCGCCCCCTTGCCCAGATTGCATGGAGGTATGGGCTCGGCTGTCATCAGTACACTGATGATACCCAGCTCTATCTATTGATGGAAGGCCGGACTGGCGATGTCCCTATAAATTTGGACCGGGCGCTACAAGCCGTGGCTGGCTGGCTCAGGCTGAGTGGGCTGAAGTTGAATCCAACGAAGACTCAGGTCCTTTGCGTGGGCCGAGACGGACCAGGAGGGGAGATCATTCTGCCGGCTTTTGACGGTGCGCCACTGATACCAGTGCGCAGGGTCAAGAGCTTGGGGGTGCTACTGGAATCCTCGCTATCAATGGAGGCCCAGATAGCTGCCACCGCAAGATCCACCTTCTTCCATCTCAAGAGGGCGAGGAGTTAGCTCCCTTCTTGGAACGCGATGACCTAGCAACTGTGATCCACGCAACGGTCACCTCAAGATTAGACTACTGCAATGCCCTCTACATGGGGCTGCCCTTGTGTCAAACACGGAGACTTCAGGTAGTGCAGAATGCAGCGGCCAGGCTGCTGGTGGGACTACCTAGATGGGAACACGTGCGGCCTGTGCTGCGGGATCTGCATTGGCTGCCGGTCGTCTACCGTGTTCGTTATAAGGTGCTGGTTATTACCTTTAAAGCCCTATATGGCCGAGGACCTGCCTACCTCAGGGACCGCCTCTCCCCATATATTCCCCAGAGAGCACTAAGATCCAGCTCCCAAAACCTCCTACAAATCCCTGGGCCAAGAGAGGCCAGACTGAAGATAACCCGGGAGCAAGCCTTTTCACTAATGGCCCCTCGTTGGTGGAACCAACTTCCAGAGATGGTGCGAGCCCTGCGGGACTTGAACCAGTTCCGCAGAGCTTGCAAAACCTCTGTTTTTCAGCTCGCATTCAAATCAGGACCAGACCAAATTGATTAATTGTTGTAACTTTAGCCACCTTATGTATAATTGAAACTGATGTATGACAATGTGTAATTTGTGACTGATAGAAGTACAGCACCTACTCCTATCTATTTTTATATTTTTAAACTTTAATTAATTTATGTAATTGAACCATATTTTAAATTATTGTTATCTGTTTTAATCAAATCATGGCTTGCCATGTCTTTGAGCCGCCCTGAGCCCGCCTTCTGGCGGGGGAGGGCGGGATATAAAAATAAAATTTACTTTACTTACTTTACTTTACTTTACTGCATGAGCTACGGGCATTAAAGTTAGAACAAAGTAGGAGTCAAGTGCACCTTTAAGACCCACCAAGTTTTATTCAGAACGTCAGCTTTCGTGTGCTCTAAACACACTTCATTAGACAAGGAATCAGGTACAGTGAGCAGAGCTATATAGAGCTGGTAGGCAGTGGTTTAGAATGCAAAATGGTACAAATCAAAGATCCAAGGACAGAATAGTAAAATTAACAAACTGAGCAAACCTTCGATCTGGGTAGCATGAGAAAGCAATAAAACAGTAATATGTCAAAATGTGAAAATCTCTGTTAATCACTCTATTGTTAAAAGCCTGGACCAAATTGACGGCATTTCTTTCTCAGAAGTTTTCCCCATCCAACTAATTTACCTTTTAACATGTAACATACATATAGCTTGCCATTAGGAGAAAAATACATTAAAATATAGTGGAAGATGGGTTTAATTTATGTAATAAGATAACAGTCAATATCCCTATTTGATTATGTCAATATAGCTAAAAGAGAAATGCACTGGGCAGTGATGTTCTTGCCCACCTAATTTACTTTTTAATATGTAAGCATCATTCTACTTTGCCATACCGTAAAACATAGTGAAAATGGGTTACGTATATGTAATGAGATAAACAGCTAATATCCCTATTTTGAGTATGTCAATACAAAAAATTATTCTGATACGCTATTCTAAAAGAGAAATACATTGAAATGAGAGCCAGTTTACTGTAGTGGTTAAATGTGTGGACTCTTAACTGGGAGAACCAGGTTTGATTCCCCACTCCTCCCCTTGCAGCTGCTGGAATGGCCTTGGGTCAGCAATAGCTATCTCAGGAGTTGTCTTTAAAAGGGCAGCTGCTGTGTGAGCCCTCTCAGCCTCACCCACCTCACAGGTTGTCTGTTGTGAGGGATGGGGAGGTAAATCACGAATAAAGAGCTGTAATCACTCTATTACAAACCTTCTCCTGCATCAAATCCAGTATTTTATAAGATATCATTCTGGAAGTTCTGTGTAAATGTTGGAATTGATTTCCTTATAATGCTATGAGCCTTGGGTGAGTAACATGTATAAATGACAACCTTTATTTTATGTAACATGAATTGCTTGTTCCATTTGAAAGTTGTTGTATAACTGTAATTCCAGAGACATAATCACGTGGTCAAAGAAGAAGACGTTTGAAACGCACAAAGATAAGAAAACCGAGGAAGCGTGTTACCATGTTATTGAAGCTATACCTGTGGACAATCAACAGAAAAACAACCTTCTTTGATTCATTCTTCTAAGTTTATGCTTCATTCAAGGACTCTTGTCTTTGTTGGTTGAGTATACCACAAACTTTGCATGTTGCATACAGAAGTAATTGCTGTTTCAACTGGCAAAACTTGCATGTTTTTCTTCAAAGTATTGTTGTTAAAAAATTGATTGTGGTGTTTCCCCTTTAAACGCCGCTGACATAATATATTGCAGAGTGCGATTAAGCACTGATATAATGTTTGTGGAGAGTGTGTAATTCTTGTATTAAGCAGTGTTACGTGAGTTGTAATTGCTCTTTGCACAGTAATTTTTCACAGCCTCCCACATTTTTCCCCGCCTGGAGGCTGGCAGGCATCTGGGGACAGGATTCTAGATTTGGAGATGGGTAAGAAGCAGTGTCCCCTCTAAGATGCGTCAGTGTGAGCAAGCTCACCGTGTTTTAGCCTCTGGCTCCCACTTTTTTGACTTAGCTCAGGAAGGATGACCCCAGAGCAAACTAATCTATGCAGTAGCCAAATTGCTTGCTCACAAGCAATACTCTCACTGAGTATAGTTATACATCCACAGAAGAAGAATTGCAGATTTATACCCTACCATTCTCTCTGAATGAGAGATTCAGAGCGGCTTACAATCTCCTATATCTTCTCCCCCACAACAGACACCCTGTGAGGTGGGTGGGGCTGAGAGGGCTCTCACAGCAGCTGCCCTTTCAAGGACAACCTCTGCCAGAGCTATGGCTGACCCAAGGCCATGCTAGCAGGTGCAAGTGGAGGAGTGGGGAATCAAACTCGGTTCTCCCAGATAAGAGTCCGCACACTTAACCACTACACCAAACTGGCTCAGTACCACTATATAACACATCTCCAGTCTCCAGATATCAGCTCTGTTGGAGAACTTTGCTAGAGTCTTTGCAGGGTAGACTCTATGGCATTCTATCCTATTGACGTCCTTCCCCTCTCCGAAAACTGCCACCCCCAGATTCCCCCATCCAAATCTCCAGGAATTTCCAAAACTGGAGTTGGCAACCTTACATGACACGAGACAGATTCTTGGCCAGCGTTCGAGACCCTGGAGGACTGTGGAGCTGCTGATCACTGCAGGGGAAGCGTCTGTTCCGGGTAGATATTTAGGACTGCGTTTGATTCAGGTCATCCTAAATTTTGGTTTTGCATTTTGGGGGGGTTATATGTGCTTTTATGCGATCTATCTTATGTACTTTACTTCTATTTTGTAAGCAGCCTCCAGCTCCGTCAAGAAGAAAGGCAGAATATAAATGGGTTAAATAAATCAATAAAATATGCCCCGCCGTCAAGCGGCCGCATAGCAAAATGTCATCCCGCGTGATATATCCTTGATCCTCGTTAGAGTGAATTTTGCGCTCTCTGTTTGGATATTAAAAGCTGGTTTCATTCATCCGTTCGTCCTCTTGTTCCTTTATTTCCAGGGCTCACAATGGCTGCTCCACAAAAGGCACTGCTTTTCCCAGCCTTCCACGTAACCAGACTGCCTCTACTCCATTGCCAGAAGACGGGCACAGGCCCCAGAATCTGGGCCTCTCCTCTCTTCTCCCTCCTCCACCCCCGCCAGATCAGCTTTTCTGGTTCCCCCGGCTGCCTGGCTCCCATGGCAGTCGCGTTCAGGAGGGGGGCGGGGTGGGCACGTTGGCATGGGTAGAAGGGAAGGGGTGGCACAGGGCGGCTGGCAACGCCGTCAGTCGGGGCAGACTGGGTCAGAGCTGTTGGCATCGCCTCTCTGCCTTCTCCGTGTGAGCTGCATTAGTGATAGAAACATAATGCCCCCTCCGGACAATAAAGTGCTCTGCCCCCCTCCAACCCAGTCGCCCCCTAATCTGATGCCAGGACTTTGGAGATGAAGTTCCCATCGCTGGAAGCAAACAGATGTCTCCTCCTATTCAGCCGGCTGGTATAGAGCAGAACAACGGGCTGGCACACAGGCTGTGCCAACGGAGGGGGCACCCTATTGAGTCTCCCGCTCCCCAAATCACAGCTGCATGGAGACGGCTTAGGAGGAGAGGAAACCACTGCCAACTGGCCCTACCCAGGGGCATGGGGTGGAGAAGGGGATGGGGGTTCTTGAAGGAGAGTGCCCAGGGCGGACAATTGCCCTCCTCCTCCTCAGCTGTGGGGATTTCACAGGTTTCCGCGCGCCTCTCGAGCGTCACCATGGCACCTTCTTGGCACACTCTACCCATGCAAGACAGAGCTGGCGTTGCCATGGCACCAGCGGGCACCTCGTCAATTGAGGCTTTGTTCAAAGTTCTACCCCTCCAAACTGGAATTTCAGGACATGAGAGGCGGCGGAGGGGAGAGCCCCCCCTTTACCCACCCAGACAAAACTTCAGCCTTTCCCCCACACACACACACTCACAAATAGCTCCACTCCCCAGCCGCCTCAGAACACCCCCGGTCTGCTCCTAGCCCCTGAGCAAAGAGGCAGGGAGAGGTATTTGGGCGTTCTTCTGCACCGTGATGCCAAAAACTATAATATTGAGCCACAATTATTCACTATATATGTTGTCCTTTGTCGGTTCACCCAGACCTGGGGCCTGGGAAAAGCCTGTCTGAAGCTGGGCTGCTGAAAGTCCCTGCCTCTCATCTCTCCCCCCCCCCCCACAACACACACACACCAGTTGCCCCAGGCCCTACGCCCCACCTCCTCTGATTCCAGCTTGGCCTTTATTTGTGCAAATGCAGTTCAACGGGGAAGAGCAGCCCTGACCACACAGCAGAGGAAAGCCAGACAAGAAGGCCGAGGAAGGAAGCAGCAGATCTTTGGCCCTGTCAAGGGCACCCCCCTGGCATCCAGAGAATTGTCGGGAAGCGGCCCTGTGCATTTAGGGGGGAGGTATTTTTGAGTCTCCTACATTGTGCAGGGGGTTGGACTAGATGACCCTGGAGGTCCCTTCCAACTCTAGGAGTCTATGATTTCTGACTGTTAGAGTGGTTCCTCAGTGGAACAGGCTTCCCCCTCGGGAGGTGGTGGGCTCTCCTTCCTTGGAGGTTTTTAAACAGAGGCTAGAGGGCCATCTGGCAGCAATGAGGATCCTGTGAATTTAGGGGGAGGGGTTTGTGAGTTTCCTGTACTGTGCAGGGGGTTGGACTAGATGACCCTGGGGGTCCCTTCCAACTCTAGGATTCTGTCAGGCTATCAGGATGTACCTGTATTCCTCCCTCCTTATGTGAGAATCCCTTTCACGAGTCCTCTTCAGAGTTGCCTTGGTTGCTCACAGCCACACCACTTTCATTGTGGCTGCAACTGTGGCTTAAGAGAGGTTGGCATGTTCTTCACATGATGATGTACCTATACCCGTCTGTGCTTTACCCCCCTTCCCTAGAATTAGGGCTGCAGGCCTCCAGGTGGGATCTGGGGATCCCCCAGAATTCCAGCTTTTCTCCAGACTGCAGAGGTCAGTTCCCCTGGAGGAAAGGGCTGCTGTGGAGGGGGGACTCTGTAGCCTTGTGCCCCACTGAGGTTCAGGGATGCCAGCCTCCAGGTGGGACCAGGGGATCCCCTGGAATTCCAGCTCCTCTCCAGACTACAGAGATCAGTTCCCCTGGAGGAAAGGGCTGCTTTGGAGGGGAACTCTGTGGCCTTGTGCCCCACTAAGGTTCAGGGATGCCAGCCTCCAGGGGGGACCTGGGGATCCCCTGGAATTCCAGCTCCTCTCCAGACTACAGAGATCAGTTCCCCTGGAGAAAAGGGCTGCTTTGGGGGGGGGGGACTCTGTGGCCTTGTACCCCACTGAGGTTCAGGGATGCCAGCCTCCAGGTGGGACCAGGGGATCCCCTGGAATTCCAGCTCCTCTCCAGACTACAGAGATCAGTTCCCCTGGAGGAAAGGGCTGCTTTGGAGGGGGGACTCTGTGGCCTTGTGCCCCACTAAGGTTCAGGGATGCCAGCCTCTACATGGGACCTGGGGATCCCCTGGAATTCCAGCTCGTTTCCAGACTACAGAGATCAGTTCCCCCGGAGGAAAGGGCTGCTTTGTGGTCTTGTGCCCCACAAAGGTTCAGGGATGCCAGCCTCCAAGTGGGTCCTGGGGATCCCTCAGAACTTCAGCTCATTTCCAAACTACAGAAATCAGTTCCCCTGGAGAAAATGGATGCTTTGGAAGGTGGACTCTCTGGCCTTGTACCCCACTGAGGTCCCCAGACTCCATCCTCAAATCTCCAGAGGTTTCTCAATCTGGATCTGGCCAACCTACCTACCTCCCCCCATCGTCCCCCTGGTGGCTGGGGACATCTGGTAATCCTACCTGAACTGGGTTGGGAAAATAGATCCAGGCGGGCAGCTGTGTTGGTTTGAAGCAGTAGAACAAAGCAGGAGTCCAGTAGCGCCTTTAAGACCGACAAAGTTTGATTCAGAATGTCCGCTTTTGTGTGCCTGCACCCTTCTTCAGACAAGGGAATGAGCAGGGCAGTGAGCAGAGCTTATGTATAGCTGGTGGGCCGTGGTTAAGAATGTAAAGTGAAACAAGGTTAGGATCCAACAGCAGAACAGTGTAATAAACAAACTGGAAGACCATTTGGTCTGGATAGCATTTGCATGGGAAACCAACAAAAAGTAATAAAAGTTGCTTATTAATTGCTCTTGCTCCAAGTCTAGGTAAAATAAAAGGACACGTATTTCCTAGTGATGTTCTTGCCCACCTAATTTACTTTTTAACACGTAACATACATTATAAACATCATTCTGTATTTCTCCTCTCCTCCCCTCCCCAAATGGGATGTTTTGTTTATAAAAATCCCTATTGCCCATCTTTCCAAATCGGAACCCAAGTTAATGATTCATTGTGTTTATCATGATTCTGTGGTTGAAAGTGGGAGCTGTGAGCCAGCCTAAATCAGCACCCCATCTACGATCCAGGCGCAATAATGATTCTGGCTTACCTGACAGTTCTGGGAAGGATAATTGAATCAAGGTTCAAGGGAAAGTGCTCTATAAGTGCCTCCTATTATCCACATTACTGGAGCTTGGTCAGCAATAATCGGAGGACTGCATTTTGCCTGAATAAACGGCTGAGCCAAGATGGTAATTGCCGAAAAATATATATTCAAGAGTAGGAATTAGGGGCACCCAAAAAGAAGCAGCAGCAAAATCTAACTCATCTGGGCTGTAATGTCTCCCGACATCCATATTTATTAATATTCTGAAAGAAGGATTTTGGAAGTGGGGCTGACGGGTGCTGGCTTAAGTCTACGTGTCTTCTACTAAAGTCCTTTTTATAGTCTCCCCTTTTTGAGTATTTATCCCTCTGCAAACTCCTCCATGATCTAAAAGATCCTGGTAAAAAGGGACTTTTGTTCCCGGTGGGGGGAAAGAGACACAACCAAGTCTGGTGTTGTTGTTGTTTTTAAATGATTAATTTACCACTATGATAGACGGTATATTGAGAAGAAATAAGAGCCCTTTAAATAGCCACGGCCTTTGCCATACTGTAAGTCCAGCCTTAAAATGGGAAACATCTCTGCATTTTTTAAACGACAACATTCATCCTTTTTTTCCCTGAAGGTGATTTTTTGTGTGTGTGAAAGAGAAATAAATTTGCCTTCGTGCGCTTTCGTATTTAGCTGTTTTTCTCGTATTGTTAAAACTGGAACATGGGCATTTACTAGGTCACCTTTCTTGCTGCTATCCTGAATATCCACACCGCAAAAACAAAACTACCAAAAACAAAGCTCTTTGTCTAAATACATTCAGCTGTGTCTTATTCCAGTACAACCAAAGGTGCAGACTGAAGCTTCTTTAACATATAATCTTTTTCATAATTTAATTTTGAAAGAAGAAAACCTTTGTGTACAATTCATTTAAACAAGCTAATCTAACTGAATTTCCCCTTTAATTAAAAGACATGCACTTAATCAAATATTATCCTCTGTACAATATTACAGTCATCATCCACAGTCAAGATCTACATAACTGTTGAATTAATATCAAAATACCAGATTAACAATGTATAAAATATTGGGAAGAAAATTAATGACAAATAGAAAATTACGGGAATTAAACCAACGAGTACCAAACTAATTAATACAAATAGCAGGTGTAGTTTTTTATTGCCAAATTAGATTTTTTTTTTGAGGAAAAAAATGCTGGCAAGTCAGTATTTGCATCTGCCTTGTGTTTTTGAGGGTGGTAATCTTTGGCAATCGTCATTTCAATTTTAGCTTTAGCGCTTTTCTACACCCCTTTATTTTGGCACAACCGGCTAACGGGCACGAGCAGGCTAGGTGTGAATTGCCAGCAATGCGGTCCCTTCCGGTCTTCCTCCCCAATTCTCCTCGTCTCCACCTCACACACATATCTGTTCATCCTTCCTCCTCCATAAAAACTGCCTTGGAAAGGGGCAATTTGGGGAGGAAACGGGGAGGAAGGGCACCCTGGTTTCCTCTTTCCTCATTCACGCTGTCCGGCTCTTCAGCCCGTAAACTCACCACCTCCTGGAGAAGCTGTTTTCCTCTGGAAAATAAAAGCAGGCCCCGTGGTTCAGTTCAGTGTGTTGACCTGTGGTGTGCAGTCAGTCTTCAGATCTTTGCAAAAACTGTGCTAGAGCTCCAAGTCCATGATGGGCCTTCAACGCGGGGCAGATCGGGTCGGTTACTTACTGGGAAAGTTCCTTGGTGATCTGCAACTCTTGCCAGCCATGTGGGGGCCAAGAGCAAGCTGAGCCTAGCAGTCCCCACTTTGGGCTGGGGTGACCATGACGGGTGTCATACAGCTTATTTATTTATTTACTGCAGGGTGGTTTTAGCATTCTAGTCTTCCCTTACCTCTGTGGAATCAGAGCAGTGCCTGGATTTGTTCATCTAACTCCTGAGGCTTCTTAGCTTGGAGAAACGTCGGCTGAGGGGTGACATGATAGAGGTTTACAAGATTCTGCATGAAATAGAGAAGGTGGAGAAAGAAGTACTTTTCTCCCTTTCTCACAAGACAAGAACTCTTGGGCACTCCATGAAATTGCTGAACAGTCGGGTTAGAAGGGATAAAAGGAAGTCCTTCTTCACTCAAAGGGTGATGAACACATGGAATTCACTGCCACAGGAGGTAGTGGCAGCTACAAGCATAGCCCGCTTCAAGAGGAGATTGGATCAACATCTGGAGAAGAGGCCCATCAGTGGCTATTAGCCACAGCGTATCGTTGGAACTCTCTGTCTGGGGCAGTGATGCTCTGTATTCTTGGTGCTTGGGGGGGGGGGCACAGTAGGAGGGCTTCTGGCGTCCTAGCCCCACTGATGGACCTCCTGATG
This sequence comes from Heteronotia binoei, assembly GCF_032191835.1. NCBI lineage: Eukaryota > Metazoa > Chordata > Lepidosauria > Squamata > Gekkonidae > Heteronotia > Heteronotia binoei. The sequence goes on from NC_083235.1 coordinate 1,642,607, forward strand.
GGGCCTGGGTTTTTTGGTCACTGTGTGTCACAGAGTGTTGGACCGAAAGGGCCTTTGGCCCAATCCAACATGGCTTCTCTTATGTATGGGACAGTGATGCTTTGTATTCTTGGTGCTTGCAGCAGACATGGACTATTGCACCCTTCTTAAATCTTCGTTCACGAAGCCAAGCCGAGAGAGAGAGAGAGAGCTTGGGGGGACAAGAGTGGGAGGACTTCTAGTGTCCTGGCACCACTGGTGGACCTCCTGATGGCACTTGGGTTTTTTGGCTGCTGTGTGACACAGAGTGTTGGACTGGAGGGGCCGTTGGCCTGATCCAACATGGCTTCTCTTATGTTCTTATGTGACACAGAGTGTTGGACTGGATGGGCCATTGGCCTGATCCAACATGGCTTCTCTTATGTTCTTATGTGACACAGAGTGTTGGACTGGAGGGGCCACTGGCCTGATCCAACAGGGCTTCTCTTCTGTTCTTATGTGACACAGAGTGTTGGACTGGAGGGGCCACAGGCCTGATCCAACATGGCTTCTCTTATGTTCTTATGTGACACAGAGTGTTGGACTGGATGGGCCATTGGGCTGATCCAACATGGCTTCTCTTATGTTCTTATGTGACACAGAGTGTTGGACTGGAGGGGCCACTGGCCTGATCCAACAGGGCTTCTCTTCTGTTCTTATGTGACACAGAGTGTTGGACTGGAGGGGCCACAGGCCTGATCCAACATGGCTTCTCTTATGTTCTTATGTGACACAGAGTGTTGGACTGGAGGGGCCATTGGGCTGATCCAACATGGCTTCTCTTATGTTCTTATGTGACACAGAGTGTTGGACTGGAGGGGCCACTGGCCTGATCCAACAGGGCTTCTCTTCTGTTCTTATGTGACACAGAGTGTTGGACTGGAGGGGCCATTGGCTTGATCCAACATGGCTTCTCTTATGTTCTTATGTGACACAGAGTGTTTGACTGGAGGGGCCATTGGGCTGATCCAACAGGGCTTCCCTTATGTTCTTATGAGACACAGTGTTGGACTGGAGGGGCCACTGGCCTGATCCAACATGGCTTCTCTTCTGTTCTTATGTGATACAGAGTGTTGGACTGGAGGGGCCATTGGCTTGATCCAACATGGCTTCTCTTATGTTCTTATGTGACACAGAGTGTTTGACTGGAGGGGCCATTGGGCTGATCCAACAGGGCTTCCCTTATGTTCTTATGAGACACAGTGTTGGACTGGAGGGGCCACTGGCCTGATCCAACATGGCTTCTCTTATGTTCTTCTGTGACACAGAGTGTTGGACTGGAGGGGCCACTGGCCTGATCCAACATGGCTTCTCTTCTGTTCTTATGTGACACAGAGTGTTGGACTGGAGGGGCCACTGGCCTGATCCAACATGGCTTCTCTTATGTTCTTATGTGACACAGAGTGTTGGACTGGATGGGCCAGTGGCCTGATCCAACAGGGCTTCTCTTATGTTCTTATGTGACACAGAGTGTTGGACTGGATGGGCCACTGGCCTGATCCAACATGGCTTCTCTTATGCTCTTATGTGACACAGAGTGTAGGACTGGATGGGCCACTGGCCTGATCCAACATGGCTTCTCTTCTGTTCTTATGTGACACAGAGTGTTGGACTGGATGGGCCATTGGCCTGATCCAACATGGCTTCTCTTATGTTCTTATGTGACACAGAGTGTTGGACTGGAGGGGCCACTGGCCTGATCCAACATGGCTTCTCTTATGCTCTTATGTGACACAGAGTGTAGGACTGGATGGGCCACTGGCCTGATCCAACATGGCTTCTCTTATGTTCTTATGTGACACAGAGTGTAGGACTGGATGGGCCACTGGCCTGATCCAACAGGGCTTCTCTGATGTTCTTATGTGACACAGAGTGTTGGACTGGAGGTGCCACTGGCCTGATCCAGCACGGCTTCTCTTATGTTCTTATGTGACACAGAGTGCTGGACTGGATGGGCCATTGGCCTGATCCAACAGGGCTTCTCTTATGTTCTTATGTGACACAGAGTGTTGGACTGGAGGTGCCATTGGCCTGATCCAACACGGCTTCTCTTATGTTCTTATGTGACACAGAGTGTTGGACTGGATGGGCCGTTGGCCTGATCCAACATGGCTTCTCTGATGTTCTTATGTGACACAGAGTGTAGGACTGGATGGGCCACTGGCCTGATCCAACAGGGCTTCTCTGATGTTCTTATGTGACACAGAGTGTAGGACTGGATGGGCCACTGGCCTGATCCAACAGGGCTTCTCTGATGTTCTTATGTGACACAGAGTGTTGGACTGGAGGTGCCACTGGCCTGATCCAGCACGGCTTCTCTTATGTTCTTATGTGACACAGAGTGCTGGACTGGATGGGCCATTGGCCTGATCCAACAGGGCTTCTCTTATGTTCTTATGTGACACAGAGTGTTGGACTGGAGGTGCCATTGGCCTGATCCAACACGGCTTCTCTTATGTTCTTATGTGACACAGAGTGTTGGACTGGATGGGCCGTTGGCCTGATCCAACATGGCTTCTCTGATGTTCTTATGTGACACAGAGTGTAGGACTGGATGGGCCACTGGCCTGATCCAACATGGCTTCTCTGATGTTCTTATGTGACACAGTGTTGGACTGGAAGGGCCATTGGCCTGATCCAACATGGCTTCTCTGATGTTCTTATGTGACACAGAGTGTAGGACTGGAGGGGCCACTGGCCTGATCCAACATGGCTTCTCTGATGTTCTTATGTGACACAGAGTGTAGGACTGGAAGGGCCATTGGCCTGATCCAACATGGCTTCTCTGATGTTCTTATGTGACACAGAGTGTAGGACTGGAGGGGCCACTGGCCTGATCCAACATGGCTTCTCTGATGTTCTTATGTGACACAGTGTTGGACTGGAAGGGCCATTGGCCTGATCCAACATGGCTTCTCTGATGTTCTTATGTGACACAGAGTGTAGGACTGGATGGGCCACTGGCCTGATCCAACATGGCTTCTCTTATGCTCTTATGTGACACAGAGTGTAGGACTGGATGGGCCACTGGCCTGATCCAACATGGTTTCTCTTCTGTTCTTATGTGACACAGAGTGTTGGACTGGAGGGGCCACTGGCCTGATCCAACAGGGCTTCTCTTATGCTCTTATGTGACACAGAGTGTTGGACTGGAGGGGCCACTGGCCTGATCCAACAGGGCTTCTCTTATGCTCTTATGTGACACAGAGTGTTGGACTGGATGGGCCATTGGCCTGATCCAACATGGCTTCTCTTATGTTCTCCTTATTCATTGCTGATTCCCTCTGTCCCTTTAGTGCCAGCTCCACAAAAGTCCAGGTTGTCATTCACAGAGTAACAAAATTTGTAGTAAATACTGTGTCTTAAGGAAACCCACTACCGGCAACAACAGCTCAAAGAAGCAAATCAGTGACATAAAAATCCCCCCCCAGGTGAGCAGCCCTTTCAGTCTGAAGCAACAGAACAGATTTGGAGTCCAGTGGAACCTTCAAGATCCATAGAGGTGCCACTGGATTCAAAATCTGCTCACCAAGATTCCCGTGAGGGCAAAACGGAGAAACTGAGGAGAGGAAGGCAAAAAGGAAATGCTAATGGCCTTGCCCAAACAGAAAGTGAACAGCTGCCTTGGGGATTACAAATGTTTAAATACCCAGAATTAGACCAGGAGGTGCAGTGCTGGCGGAGGGGATTGTGACACCAGTGAAGTCATCGATGTTCAATAAATGCCACTGGCATTTGCTCAGCTGCCTTCGGCACCACAACCACAACAGCTGCGGGCGTGAATGTTCACAGTTTAACACATCCACTGGAAAGCGGGGCTTCTCCAGAGCAGAAGCACGACCTGTTTGGTGTAGTGGTGAAGTGTGCGGACTCTTATCTGGGAGAACCGGGTTTGATTCCCCACTCCTCCCCTTGCAGCTGCTGCAATGGCCTTGGGTTAGCCATAGCTCTCTTATCTAGGAGAACCGGGTTTGATTCCCCCCTCCTCCACTTGCAGCTGCTGGAATGGCCTTGGGTCAGCCATAGCTCTCTTATCTGGGAGAACCGGGTTTGATTCCCCACTCCTCCACTTGCAGCTGCTAGCATGGCCTTGGGTCAGCCAGAGCTCTCTTATCTGGGAGAACCGGGTTTGATTCCCCACTCCTCCACTTGCAGCTGATGGAATGGCCTTGGGTCAGCCATAGCTCTCTTATCTGGGAGAACCGGGTTTGATTCCCCCCTCCTCCACTTGCACTTGCTGGAATGGCCTTGGGTCAGCCAGAGTTCTCATCTGGGAGAACAGGGTTTGATTCCCCACTCCTCCACTTGCAGCTGCTGAAATGGCCTTGGGTCAGCCATAGCTCTCTTATCTAGGAGAACCGGGTTTGATTCCCCACTCCTCCACTTGCAGCTGCTAGCATGGCCTTGGGTCAGCCATAGCTCTGGCAGAAGTTGTCCTTGAAAGGGCAGCTGCTGTGAGAGCCCTCTCAGCCCCACCCACCTCACAGGGTGTCTGTTGTGGGGGAGGAAGATAAAGGAGATTGTGAGCCGCTCTGAGACTCTTCAGAGTGTAGGGCGGGATATAAATACAATATCTTCTTTTTCTTCTTGTTTGGAGGGAAGAGGTGTGGACTGAAGATGCACAGCAACAGGTTCTTACAGCAGTTCAGTTGCACGAAAAGTTGACTGTGTGGCTTGGCTGGGCTGAAGCTGAGATGCGGGTCAGGGAAAAGGAGCCTGTTTGATGGGCCAGTGCTAGTCTCTGGAATTGGGAAGTGCATGGAAGCCCCTTGACTTAGAATAATTGAGTTGGAAGGGTCCCATAGAGGCCATCTAGTCCAACTCTCTGCTCAGTGCAGGATCAGCATAAAGCAGGGGTGTCAAACATGTGGCCCGGGGGCCAAGTCAGGCCCCCAAAGGGTTCCTATCAGACCCCTGGGCAACTAGCTGCCATCTGCTTCCTTCTCCCTTTCTCTTGCTTCCTTCTGCATCACAGCTTGCTTTGCCAGGCTTGCTCAATCTCACAAGCTACAGACCAAAACCTCTGTTTTCTCCATTGACTGAGGCTCCTCCCTTGGGGAGGAAAGAGAAAGGAATAGCGTGTTTTTTTTATCATACTGGGTTTGGAGGCTTCTTGCACTCTCTGTAGTTGCTTACTAATAATCTCCCAACCTCCTAGTATCCCTTGTCACCATTCGGTAAAGTCTGTGGGGGCTGATGAGGAGGGGGCAAGTTCAGGGAATGGTTTGCTTTCATATCCATACATCGCTTGGAAGGGGCTCACTTTAGTGGTGCTATGCACACATTGTGCTATGCACACATTGTAAGCATACTCTGCAAAGGGTAGCAGAGTCACCCAATTGTCTTGTTGGAAGGACGTATAGCAACGTGAGAACTGTTCAAGCACCGCGTTGGTGCGTTCCATCTGTCCGTCTGTCTGTGGTTAGTAGGCAGAGCTGAGTCCTTGCTCCATTCCCGTTAGTTCGCAGAGGTGCGACCAAAATTTGGCAATGAATTGTGGGCCACGGTCAGAAACCACCTTAGCAGGGAAGGCGTGTAGCCGAAAGATGTGCTGGATAAACAACTGAGCCAGCTGCTCGGCCGTGGGGAGTTGCTTACACAGCACGAAGTGAGCCTGCTTAGAAAAAGTGTCCACTACCACCCAGATTACTGTCTTCCCCATCGAGGGAGGTAAGTCAGTTATGAAGTCCATGGATATGCATTCCCAGGGGCGCGAGGCGGGGGGAAGAGGTTGTAAGTGCCCCGGTGGCAAACCCCCCCCTTTTTCACCATGATACAGGTGGGGCACCCTGTTGTATATTCTCCCACATCCTTACGTAAACCTGGCCACCAGAATTGTCACTGAATCAAGTGCACTGTCTTTACAAACCCAAAATGCCCCCCCCCAGTTTGGAGTTGTGTGCCCTCTGGATCACTCGCTTATGTAAAGAGGGAGGCACATAGAGTTTCTCCCCTCGGCGCCAAAACCCATCCTTCGCTTTTGTTAATTGTAAATCCTCCTTCGGGGGACTGTCGAGGAAAGCTTGTTTCAGTTCAGTTAGGAACCCGTCAGGGGGCTCCCTTTCCTTCCGCCTCTGCGCACGCGTGGTTACCAATGCGCTTAGTTGGGAGGGCGTGAACAATGAGTCGATAACTTCCTCGCTCTTGCTAAAGTGTTGAGGGAGGTGGGACAACGCGTCCACCAAAAAGTTCAGTTTTCCGGGGATGTGCCCAAGCTTGAAATTGAACTGCCCAAATAGCCCCACTCACCTTACTTGTTTATTGTTGAGGTTGCGGGTGGCAATGAGGGCGGCCAAGTTTTTATGATCTGTCCAGAGTTCGAATGGTTCCCGCACCCCTTCTAGGTAGTGTCTCCACTTTTCTAGGGCCAGTTTGATGGCGGAGGTTTCCTTGTCCCACATTGACCAGTTACGTTCAGCCGGGCTGAACTTTTGAGACAAGTATGTACAGGGGTGCAGCTAGCCATCTGGCCCCTCTTGGAGTAACACGGCTGCACGGGCAACATCGCTCGCGTCACATTGGACCACAAACCTTTTGTTTTCATTGGGGTGTATTAAGCAGGGCTCGGAGGTGAACCGGGCCTTAAGTTCATCAAACGCCTTATGGCACTCCCCCGTCCACAGGAGGCTAGAGCTTCCCTTAGTGGCTTGCGGCCCCTTCCCCTTGGTTTTCAACAGTTCTGTGAAGGATAGGGTGATCTTGGCAAAGTTATTGATGAACCCCCTATAAAAATTTGCGAACCCGAGGAAATTCTGGACTTGTTTATGGGTTCGAGGGGGCTCCCATTCCACCACGGCTTGTACTTTGGTAGGATCCATTCCCAGGCCCCCCGTTGAAATGCAGTATCCCAAAAAGTCGAGCTCTGTCTTGTGGAACTCACACTTGGGCAGTTTGGCAAATAATTTGTAGTGTTTGCAGCACCTCCCTTACCAATTGGATGTGTGACGGCAGGTCTTGGGAGTATATCAAAACGTCATCCAGGTAACAGATCACGCCCTTATATAGGTATTTATGTAATACCTCATTGATTAAGTTCATGAATACCCCTGGCACCCCCTTAAGGCCGAACAGCATGACCAAGTACTCGTATTGGCCCAGGGGTGTGTTGAAGGTTGTTTTCCACTCATCCCCCTCCTTGATGCGCACCCAGAAGTAAGCATCTCTGAGGTCAAGTTTAGTGAAGATTTTCCCTTGGGACACCTCCCCTAAGAGATCCCGTATGAAGGGGAGGGGGTATGCATTACTCATGGAAATCGCGTTCAAGCCGCAAAAGTCAGTGCAAAGCCATAAACTGCTGTTTTTTCCTTTCTAAATAGCACCAGAGCAGCATGTGGGGACTTGGCAGGTCGGATGAACCCCCTACGCAGGTTGAGTTCCAGGAATCTCTGTAACTCCTCCCTCCTCCCCTCGAGTTATTGAATATAGCTTGGCTTTGGGAAGTGGCTCCCCCTCCACCAGTTCAATGGCACAGTCAGTGGATCTGTGGGGGGGAAGCGCATCTGCTTCCCGGGCGTCAAACACCTTTTGCAAGTCTCGATACTTGGGAGGCAAACTGGGCACTTTAACTCTGGTAACACGAAGTTTCTCAAGCTGAAGAGGGGCGTGTGGCCCCCATTTGTTATTCCACGGGTGATTCTCGCACACCGGATCCAAGAATTAAATGGCGCTCCCACTCCACTGTGTTGTGGTCGGCCAGCCACTCCAGGCTGAGGATGGCTTGGAATTTGGTGGCCGGGGCGATAATGAACGTGTGAGGTTCCCAATGTTCCCCCATCCCCAAGGCACACACTTCACTCCCCATCCTACATGGTTCCCCCTTCATTGGGCTCCTGTCCATTTGCTCGAACATATAGGATTCTTGAAGGGGCACCATTTTTAATCCTAGCGCTTCCACCAAGCTCGGGGATAATAAGTCTTTGGAGCATACTGAGTCCAGTAGGGCCCTGATGCAAGAAAATCGCTTCGTAACGGGGTTTACTAGTGTTATAGGTACATAATACAAAGTCCTGCATAATCTCACCCATAGTGGTGCGGCCGTGGCTCTGACCTGCTGTTGCGCACTCCTCACAGCAGGTCTGGGTAGTTTCCCGGCAGCTGGGCCTCTCCATCCTCCTCCTCGGACTCGGGGATCGGCTCACGGAACTGCAGCACCGCTGATTGGCCCCCGGTTTCAGGGCCTCTTCATATATTGAGAGTTGTGGCCCCTCTTGAATTGCTTGATTCTGGCTGCGTCATTCCATCGCTGAACTTTTGAATTCAGTGCCCTGAACTCGCTGAGGTACTCTCGGACCAATCCAGCGACCTGCTTCAGGTCTTGTAGGGGCGCTATCGCATTAGTCTCCTGTAGAGGTTCTTCGAAGTGGTGTTGCAGAGCCCTCAGGAGGTCCGTGGCCGAGTTCAGTGCAGGGGATTGCCTCTTGAATAGGGTGACATACCACTGGGCTACAAGGCCCCAGAGGCAGCTGCCAATGTACACTACTCACGACTGTTCCGTCGGGAAGTTAAGCGCCCAGACACTGAGGTGCCCTCGTACAGTCACAATGAAGTAGGCTAGTTCCGATGGGTCCTCATCAAATCTCGCTTCACTTACTCGGGGGCCCCCGGGCACCACCCCTGGCTCCTCCGGCTCAGATTGAGGTTGTGGCTCCTGGTCACCCCCCATGGGTTGTTTGCCTCCCGCAGGGGCTCCCCCCCCAGTGGGAATCGGCGATCTTCCCCCCCCCCTTCAGGGGCTGGTTGCAGGGGGGGTGCAGCTGCAATCCGCTCCCCCATCGCTCGCACTTGCCGGGCGAGGTCCTGCGTCTCTTGGATCATGAAGGTATGCATGGCTTGCATTTCCTCCTGGAGTTGGATGCTTTGAACAGCTAAAGCTTCTTGCATCCACTCCGTGGTTGCGTCCCCCGGCCTGCCAGTCTGGGGATCCTCCCCTCGACTTTCGTCACCCTGGAACTCCCACAGGTGGTAGGAGCATTGCAGTCCTGAAAGTCGGTGGTGCTGCTGGGGGTCCTCTCTCAGATCTCCGATAATGCTCTCCCAGAAATCTATGGAGCCCCAGTTTTTCCTCTGCACCGTCACAGTGACCGGGGTGACCCGCGGCCCTTCGCTCTTGGGTTCTTCCTCACTGTCCATTTTAGTAATCCCCGTAGTCTGGTCCTGTTCTCCAGCCATCGTGAGTCTGGGGTTAAGCTAGGCCAGGAAGATAATGGAGTTCCGAAAAAATGTCAGACCCAGAGTCAAGGAAAAGACAGTTGAAGATCTTTATTCCAGCTTCATGGGCATACACAGGCTTCCAGTTGAATACCAATTCAGATTCAAGGTTTGGGTTATGACCTTTATGGCCTTGAGAGGTCCGGGACCGACTATCTATGGGTCCACCTCCTCCACTATGTCCCTGGAAAGGCATTACGCTCTACTGGTCAGAACTTGCTGGTGGTCCTTGGCCTGAAAGAGGTCCGGCTGTCCTCGACGAGGGCCAGAACTTTTTCAGTCCTGGCCCCAACTTGGTGGAAGGCTCTGCCAGAAGACATCAGGGCCCTGCGGGATTTTTTACAGCTTTGCAGGGCCTGTAAGGCAGAGATGTTCTGCCAAACCTTTGCATCAAGACAGCGACAGTTGCCATTTTGGCATCTTTCTCCCCGCCCCCATTGGGGGGGGATTCCCCTGCCCCCAATATAATGGCTGGGAATCTCAACAACAGCACTTTAAATGAGACGCCATCAGGGTTTATAATTCCTTTTTAATGTAACTGGTTTTATTGATTCAAATGTATGCATTTTATTCTTGTCTTGTACATCGCCCAGAGCCTGACACTCGCTGGGATGGGGGGATCCATTATGCTGAACAAACAAAAATTGCCAAGTGGGGCCTGGAGATCTCCCGCTTTTACGATTGATCTTCTCCAGACAACAGAGATCAGCTCCCCTGGAGAAAATGGCTGCTTGGGAGGGGGGGGCTTTAGAGGACTATACTATGCTGAGACCCCTCCCAGCACCTGCTGGCATGGCCTTGGGTCAGCCAGAGCTCTGGCAGAGGTTGTCCTTGAAAGGGCAGCTGCTGGGAGAGCTCTCTCAGCCCCACCCACCTCACAGGGTGTCTGTTGTGGGGGAGGAAGGGAAAGGAGATGGTAGGCCACTGAGACCCTGTCCTTGGAAGGGCAGCTTCTGGGAGAGCCCTCTCCAGCCCCACCCACCTCACAGGGTGTCTGTTGTGGGGGAGGAAGGGAAAGGAGATGGTAAGCCACTGTCCTTGAAAGGGCAGCTTCTGGGAGAGTCCTCTCAGTCCCACCTACCTCACAGGGTGTCTGCTGTAGGGGAGGAAGGGAAAGGAGATTGTGAGCCGCTCCGAGACTCCGTCCTTGAAAGGCAGCTTCTGGGAGAGCTCTCTCAGCCCCACCCACCTCACAGGGTATCTGTTGTGGGGGAGGAAGGGAAAGAAGATTGTAGGCCGCTCTGAGACTCTGTCCTTGAAAGGGCAGCTTCTCGGAGAGCCGTCTCCAGCCCCACCCACCTCACAGGATGTCTGTTGTGGGGGAGGAAGGGAAAGGAGATTGTAGGCCGCTCTGAGACTCTGTCCTTGAAAGGGCAGCTTCTCGGAGAGCCCTCTCAGCCCCACCCACCTCACAGGGTGTCTTTTGTGGGGGAGGAAGGGAAAGGAGATTGTGAGCAGCTCTGAGACTCTGAGATTCGGAGTGGAGGGTGGGATATAAACCCAATATCATCATCAATATCATCATCATCAAACCCTGCCCTCCTCAAGCTCCACCCCCCCACCCCCCCAAAAATATGGTATTTCTCACCCTTGAGTTGGGAACCCTAATTTGCTCCTTAGTGGGTAAATTAGAATGTGGAACCAGCCGGTGAGGGAGAGGATAAAACGACCTGTCTCTTTAAGTCCTTTTCTCTCAATCTCTCCCTCCCAAGTCTGTTTTTCGGTGGGTGGGTGTGGGGGGGGGCATGGAATTACTGTTGCCTGTAGGTGTAAGGTGTGATACAGTCTCAAACTAATAGGCATCTAATAGCAGTCAACTCCATAACTTAATTGTGCCCTGCATGCATAAGTGCTTCCTTTTGAATCTATTGCACTCATCAATGACATTAAATACCTGCAATTTCAAGTATTATGGAAGAAAAAGTTCTTTCTCTTTACTTCCCCTATCCCACTCATAACTTTAGAGCCAGTTTGGTGTAGTGGTTAAGTGCGCGGATTCTTATCTGGGAGAACCGGGTTTGATTCCCCACTCCTCCACTTGCACCTGCTGGAATGGCCTTGGGTCAGCCATCGCTCTCACAGGCGTTGTCCTTGAAAGGGCAGATGCTGTGAGAGCCCTCTCAGCCCCACTCACCTCACAGGGTGTCTGTTGTGGGGGGAGAAGATAAAGGAGATTGTGAGCTGCTCTCTGAGATTCGGAGTGGAGGGCAGGATATGAATCCAATTTCTTCTTCTTTTTCTTCTTCTTTAGAGAGCTTGGCCACAGAGGCTTGGAATTGCCTTTTTAAAAGCCTGGGTCTATTTTGTCAGGCAGCCCCGTGTCCTCCTTTGGGTTGATTATTCAAGATTTCTCAATCCATTATTCATGACTCTGCAGTTTATGAAGTGTGACTTTGCAATTTGTTATCTCGAGACTCCCTACACAGTCACACTTTGCCATTGGGCTGTCGGCCTATAAATTTAGGCGGCAGAGTAACAAGTTTAAAAGGCAAAGACACAAATTACGAGACGAGGGAGAAAAGCCCGACAAATCCCCCCTTGCTCTATTCTAATGTGGTCTTTGCAAATGGAGAAAGAACAGATTTGGATTCGCAAACTGCAGCTTTGTGAAATTTGAGGAATGTAACTCAGTTCCATATATTCCTTCTTGCTGGAGTTGTTAGAACCATGTGTTCCTGATTAGCAACTATTAATGCAGAACTGGAATAAAGAGAAAAGTGAATGGCTAAGGCACTACTTGGGTGGTGGTGGTGGGGGGGTCGATCTTCTTATAGCAGCAGGTAGGGCTGCCAGATTCTGCCTTGCTGCATGGGGATGGGCGAGGGGAGGATTGCCTGGTCTAGGTTGGGAAACTTCTGGAATCATAGAACCATAGAGTTGGAAGGGACCTCCAGGGTCATCTAGTCCAACCCCCTGCACAATGCAGGAAATGCACAAATATCTCCCCCTAAATCCCCGTGGTGCAGAGTGGTAAAGCTGCAGTACAGCAGCCAAACTCTCTACTCACTACTTGAATTCTATCCCGGCGGAAGCTGGTTCAGATAGCCAGCTCGAGGTTGACTCAGCCTTCCATCCTTCCAAGGTTGGTAAAATGAGTACTCAGCTTGCTGGGGGGAAAGCATAGATGACTGGGGAAGGCAATGGCAAACCACCCCATAAAAAGTCTGCTCCAAAAACATCGTGATGTGATGGTGCTTGCACAGGGGATTACCTTTACCTTAACTTCACAGGATCTTCATTGCTGTCAGATGGCCATCTAGCCTCTGTTTAAAAACCTCCAAGGAAGGAGAGCCCACCACCTTCCAAGGAGGAAGTCTCTTCCACTGAGGAACCACTCTAAACTCACAACCCCCTCGCCCTAAATTCACAGGATCCTCATTGCTGTCAGATGGCCATCTAGCCTCTGTTGAAAAACCTCCAAGGAAGGAGAGCCCACCACCTCCCAAGGAGGAAGCCTCTTCCACTGAGGAACTGCTGTAACGGTCAGGAGTCATAGAATCCTAGAGTTGGAACCTCCAGGGTCATCTAGTCCAACCCCCTGCACAATTCAGGAATCTCACAGATACCTCCCCCTAAATTCACAGGATCTTCATTGCTGTCAGGTGGCCCTGTAGCCTCTGTCTAAAAACCTCCAAGGAAAGAGAACCCACCACCTCCTGAGGAAGCCTGTTCCACTGAGGAACCGCTCTGACGGTCAGGAAGTTCTTCCTGATGTTGATTGATTGATTGGATTTATATCCCGCCCTCACTGCTGAAGCAGGCTCAGGGCGGGAGAGTTGGAGGTTTGGGGGTGGATCCTGGAGAGGACAGGTATCTCAGCTGGGTACCATGCCGTAGAGTCTGCCCTCCAAAGCAGCCATTTTCTCCAGGGGAACTGACGCTCTAGCCATTTGGTAGGGAAAACTCTATGGTACAATAGAACACAGGGGACTTGGCAAACCTTTTTTTGTCCCTTGGTTCTTCTTAATAGAAATACTCAGAGAAAAGGCTGAATGCTGTGCCATTTTAATACATTCCAAGGCCAGTAGATTCTCATAACTTGTGGATAAAGATCTGAGATGGATACATATAACACATCGTTTTCTTATGCCCTCCCAGTGTGTACCTAAGTTTGAAGCTCTGCAGGAGGAAAATATATCCCCAGGATAAGAGAGAATATGAGGAGAAATTCCTCCTGAGGAACAAGTTTTCTCTGGGCCATCAAAAACCCCTCTGGTAGACGCAGAGCAGCCCTTATTAAGAAACAGAACAGAAGCCATGGGCCCAAGACACACCACTGGAGTCGTTTCATTTAACAACATATAGAAGCAATGGAGTTCATGTCTAACCTTTCAAAGATCTCAAGGAACCAGTAAATGTTCATTAAGGCCTGCTTCGGCAAAAGAAATGGTCCCAGATGTAAGCATAATATAGTTTACCTTAATAAGTAAAAATATTGTTCTTTTTTTTCCAGAGAGACTATAGTAAGTAAGAGGATACATGTGTAAGCAAGAGGATACATGGAAAATGACTACTCTAGTTTCCACGGGGGTTATTTGCCTCAAGTTCAATGCCGTCGGGATCGGGGTATTTTTCTCACTTGCTCACTGCATTGTAGTGCATTCAAGCACCTCCCAGGTTTGTCCCAACTTTTCTCTGATCTTTCCAAAACCTGATTTGCTGCAACATTTGGGGGGCAGGCCACAGCAAAGCCCAGATAGCCACCATGGGGGTAGAAAACTTTGAATTCCTTCTGTCCTGTTCACATGGCAAGCATCTTCTCTCCCACCTGTCCTTGGGATGGTCAGAGATCAGTTCCTCCGGAGGAAATGCCCACTTCGGAAGGTGGATTCTCCCTCCTCAGGCCGCACCTCCCCAAAATTCTCCAGACATCTCCCAACCCAGAAGTGGCAACCCTGTTGTGGCAAGTTCGCCAAATAGCCCTGTGTACTTAGTGTAGGCTTTGGCTACGTGTGAATGTTTGCAGTGATTCCCATACAAAACACAAGTTCTTGTTTACAAGATTACAAGCTCTTTGGCCCCACTCCAAAAGTGATAACAATCATGAAGGTTGTAGCCTCTCTGGAGCCCAGGTTAATGGTCCCATTTCAAAGTGATACCAAGACTAGACATTTCTTCATTCATCTTGGACCTGATGAAAATTTGAAACGGTGCACTTTGGATCGACCCACCTTTGTCCATACATGTGCCTATATATTTGGAATTCATTTCTGGAATTTGTGTATCCACATATTGGGAAGTAGTGACAGACTTTACATTTCTGGGACTCAAGATCACTGCAGATGGTGACTGCAGCCATGAAATTCAAAGACGTTTGCTCCTTGGGAGGACAGCTATGGCGAACCTGGGCAGTAGAATAAAAAGCAGAGACATCCCCCTGCCAACAAAAGTCTGTATAGTCAAAGTGATGGTATTCCCAGTAGTAATGTATGGCTGTGAGAGCTGGACCATAAGGAAGGCCGAGTGCAGAAGAATAGATGCTTTTGAGATGTGGTGCTGGAGAAGACTCTTGAGAGTCCCATGGACTGCAAGAAGATCCAATCGGTCAGTCCTAAGGGAAATCAACCCAGACTATTCCCTGGAAGGTCAGATGCTGAAGCTGAAGCTCAAATCCTTTGGCCACCCAATGAGAAGGGAGCACTCCCTGGAGAAGACCCTGATGCTGGGAAAGACAGAAGGCCAAAGAAGAAGGGGGCGGCAAAAGAGGAGATGGCTGGACAGCGTTACTGATGTAACTAACATGAATTTGAGCAGACTTCGGAGGATGGTGGAAGACAGGAGGGCCTGGCGTGACTTTGTCCATGGGGTCGCAAAGGGTCGGACTCGACTATGCGACTGACAAAAAAATATATTGGGAATGTATATTTGGAATTAGTGTTTTGTTGTGTATGACTGGCTATTACTAAAATACTCTTATTGTTGTGTCGTTGGGCCTGAAAGCGACCTGTTTTTGATTTGGATTCTCCACACTGCAGTCCATTGTTTTGACTACTAACTCCAGGTTGTGGCTGGAGGTCTCCTGGAATTACCACTGGTCTCCAGGCAAGATAGATCAGCTGCCCTGGAGAGAAGCGCTGGCCTCTGTGGCCTCACACCCTACTCAGCTCCTTCCGCCCCACTCAGTTCTCACCTTCTCCCAGCTCCATCCCAGAATCATAGAATCCTACAGTTGGAAGGGACCTCTAGGGTCATCTAGTCCAACCCCCTGCACAATGCAGGAAACTCACAAACACCTCCCACTAAATTAACAGGATCCTCATTGCTGTCAGATGACCATCTTGGCTCTGTTTAAAAACCTCCAAAGAAGGAGAGCCCCCCACCTCCCAAGGAGGAAGCCCGTTCCACTGAGGAACAGCTCTAAACTCACAAACACCTCCCCCTAAATTCACAGGATCTTCATCGCTGTCAGATGGCCATCTAGCCTCTGTTTAAAAACCTCCAAGGAAGGAGAGCCCACCACCTACCGAGGAGGAAGCCTCTTCCACTGAAGAGCCGCTCTAAACTCACAAACCCCTCCCCCTAAATTCACAGAATCTTCATTGCTGTCAAGTGGCCATCTAGCCTCTGTTGAAAAACCTCCAAGGAAGGAGAACCCACCACCTCCCGAGGAGGAAGCCTGTTCCACTGAGGAACCGCTCTAATCCCCAGCTGTTTCCCAAGGAGGAGATGGCAGTCCTTTCTGTAGCAGGATTGTGGGTGGAAGTGCCATTCCTCACCCTGGCAGGCCCACGGGAATATATGCTGAGTGCACACAGGTGTCCTATTGCACACACCTGGGGCCCTTTCCATCTCTTTCCATGATATTTAGATAGATGGGGGGGGGGAGCTTTTTTGAGCAGGAACACAATTGCAGCTAGCTTGGTGTCACGGGTGTGGCCTAATGTGCAAATGAGTTCCTGCTGGTTGTTGTTTTGGTTTTTTTACAAAGAAGCTCTGTGTGAAACAATGGTTATGCCAGAGGGTGTGGCCTAATATGCAAAGATATCCCTGCTAGACAGACAGACAGACAGACAGACAGACAGACAGACAGACAGACAGACAGACAGACAGACAGACAGACAGACAGACAGACAGATAGATAGATAGATAGATAGATAGATAGATAGATAGATAGATAGATAGATAGATAGATAGATAGATAGATAGATGTCAATAAGGTCCATGTCTTATAAATAAAGCAGTCAGCAGTCCAATTATTGCAACAAGGTTGTACTGATGCTCTTGTTTCACAGTTGCTTCTTCAAGCTTCACGGAGTCAGTTTCAGATACAGGATATGAACGCCAGAAATTTCAATCAACCTTCAGTAACTTGTAGCATTGATTTGGACTGTATTGACATCACCCTTCTTCACTTCACCATCAGATCTTCTGGCAAGAGACAGCATTGGATTGCTTTAAAAGTTGGGCGACTTCTGATGGTTTTTGAGTTGTTTCAATTGTATAAATGTTTGCATTGGTTCTACTCGAATTGGCACTTTATATTATATGAATTTTTGCAAATTTTGTAGTGTTCTGTTATTGTTTGAGGCTGGTTATCACAGAAGCCTTCTGCTTTATTTTTCCTCCCACCTGGAGGTTGGCAACCATATGGCTGACTTCTTAGGCTATGGAAGGACGAAACGTCTGCCTGTGACACCCAGAACTGAGGCTGGCTGGCTGGCTGGCTTCATCTGTGCCACGGGGAGGGGAGGAGGAAAGCAACTTCTTCAGCTCCATCCACCGGCCTTGTGCCTGTCTCCAGACCAAAAGTTCGGTGGGATTGCAGAATGGGGGGGGGGGCAGCTTCGGCCTTCAGCAGGAAGCAGGACAGATGGCCAGAGGGCACGGTTAGGATGAGGCAGTGAAGGAGTTAGCGGGACTTTGCGCAGAGAACATCTGCTTATTATATAGCTCAAGCGTCAAATGTATTTTTGCATTTTTTAAAAAGAACGTCTTCTACAAAAAAGAAAAAAACAGAAGTGGAAGCCATGGGGTTGCCAACACCAGGTTCGGAAATACCTGGAGACGTGGGGGTGGGGCTTGGAGAGTGAGGTTTAGGGAGGGGTGGACTTCAGTAGGGTATGATGCCAACTGGCCATCTTCCAAAGCAGGTTAAGTGGGATACGTGTTTCAAATAGGTCGATAAAGGGGTTAATGTAGTCTGGAGATCAGTTGTACTTCTGGGAGACCTCCAGCCCCCACCTGGGGGATGGCAACCTTAGGGTGGCAGCATTGAAAGGGGGGGAGTGGTTGGAGAGTGGGTGGGGGTAGTCCTGAGAAGTTCCCTAGAATCCTTCCTTTTGGGGAGTGCTTCCAAAAACCAGCAGTCCTGCACAGAATCCCAGCCCCCACCCATTCGGAGGCCAGGGTCAAACCGCCTCTCTGCTGCAGGCCTCGTCCGCTGAGCTGTCGCCCCGTCCTTTTAAGAAACCCAGCCGCCCATCTGTGGCCTGGCTTAGCCTGGCCGTCGCACAAAGCCCCGCGTTACAGGAAGAGCGCTTGCGCCCGCTTGCTGTAATCAGAGAGGTAATTCTGTTTTTCCTGGCAAAGGCCTTTGCCGAGACTGCTGTGTGCGATGTATGGAACAGATTCTTTTTTTCGGCCCCCTGCCAAAGTGCCCATCTGCTTCCAGTTCTAACCCCCTGTGCTCCCCCCAATCTGTTCACTGAACTGTGTGTGAGTGTGTGTCTCTCCGGGTACGTGTGTGTGTGTCTGCACATGCACACGCTTCAGGCCTGCTCTGTTCCTGCAACTCACCCCCCACCCCACCCCCGGGGTTCTCCGTCACACACACACCCCAGCCAGGAACAAAGGAGGATGTGGAGGGAGATGCCTGATTTGCAGTGATCCAAAACGTGGCTGTGATAAGAATCTGTCCCTTTTCTTGCTTTCCCCAAAAACATCTGCTAGTCTGGAATCAACTTTGGCCTCGTTTCCATCTGAGGCTCCCAAACATCTGTAAATAGAGAAGGCCACATCAAGTCCTTCCCAGAGTTGGCCGGGAATCTTGGCTCCCAGCACCGCCCTTCCCTCACACGCCACGGCCGCTGCTTCCACTGCCAGACCCAACGCTCTCCTCTCTCCCTCTCTCTCTCTTCCGAGCATTTCCTCTCTCGTAGACCAGGACAGGGGCCCAGGCTGAATTGATCTAGAAGAGCCTTTCCATCATGGAATGATGATGAAGGGGCCGTGGCTCAGTGGAAGAGCCTCTGCTTGGCCATCCCCAGCATCTCCAGCTAAAAGAACCAGAAGGAGGTGATGGGAAAGACCTTGACCTTGAGATCCTGGCTTAGTGGCAGAGCCTCTGCTTGGCATGCAGAAAGTCCTAGGTTCAATCCCCGGCATCTCCAGTTAAAAGAACCAGCAGGAGGTGATGGGAAAGACCTTGGCCTGAGACCCTGGCAGTGGCAAAGCCTCTGCTTGGCATGCAGAAGGTCCCAGGTTCAGTCCCCGACATCTCCAGTTAGAAGGACCAAGCAGGAGGTGATGGGAGAGGCCTCAGCCTGAGTGAGACCCTGGAGAGCCACCGCCAGCCTGAATAGGCACATTGAATAGGCACAGTAGACACATTGATGAACACAGGTTATTGAGGAAGACTCAGCATGGGTTCTGTAAGGGAAGATCTTGCCTCACTAACCTGTTACATTTCTTTGAGGGGGTGAACAAACATGTGGACAAAGAAGACCCGATAGATGTTGTTTACCTTGACTTCCAGAAAGCTTTTGATAAAGTTCCTCATCAGAGGCTCCTTAGAAAGCTTGAGAGTCATGGAGTAAAAGGACAGGTCCTCTTGTGGATCAAAAACTGGCTGAGTAATAGGAAGAAGAGAGTGAGTATAAATGGGCAGTCTTCGCAGTGGAGGACGGCAAGCAGTGGGGTGCCGCAGGGCTCGGTACTGGGTCCCATGCTCTTTAACTTGTTCATAAATGATTTAGAGTTGGGAGTGAGCAGTGAAGTGGCCAAGTTTGCAGATGACACTAAATTGTTCAGGGTGGTGAGAACCAGAGAGGATTGTGAGGAACTCCAAAGGGATCTGTTGAGGCTGGGTGAGTGGACATCAATGTGGCAGATGTGGTTCAATGTGGCCAAGTGCAAAGTAATGCACATTGGGGCCAAGAATCCCAGCTTTAAATACAAGTTGATGGGGTGTGAACTGGCAGAGACTGACCAAGAGAGAGATCTTGGGGTCGTGGTAGATAACTCACTGAAAATGTCAAGACAGTGTGCGTTTGCAATAAAAAAGGCCAACGCCATGCTGGGAATTATTAGGAAGGGAATTGAAAACAAATCAGCCAGTATCATAATGCCCCTGTATAAATCGATGGTGCGGTCTCATTTGGAGTACTGTGTGCAGTTCTGGTCGCCGCACCTCAAAAAGGATATTATAGCATTGGAGAAAGTCCAGAAAAGGGCAACTAGAATGATTAAAGGGCTGGAGCACTTTCCCTATGAAGAAAGGTTGAAACGCTTGGGGCTCTTTAGCTTGGAGAAATGTCGACTGCGGGGTGACATGATAGAGGTTTACAAGATATATATATATATTGTGCATACATACATAAATACACACACACACACACACACACACACACACATATATATATATATATATATACATACACACACACACACATTTTTGGCCACTGTGTGACACAGAGTGTTGGACTGGATGGGCCATTGACCTGATCTAACTTGGCTTCTCTTATGTTCTTAATAGACAATACTGACTGTGATGAAGCCAGTTTGGTGTAGTGGTTAAGCGTGTGGACTCTTATCTGGAAGAAGGGTTGGAACACTTTCCCTATGAAGAAAGGTTAAATTGCTTGGGGCTGTTTAGCTTGGAGAAATGTCGACTGCAGGGTGACATGATAGAGGTTTACAAGATTATGCATGGGATGGAGAAGGTAGAGAAAGAAGTACTTTTCTCCCTTTCTCACAATACAAGAACTCGTGGACATTCAATGAAATTGCTGAGCAGTCAGGTTAGAACGGATAAAAGGAAGTATTTCTTCACCCAAAGGGTGATTAACACGTGGAATTCACTGCCACAGGAGGTGGTGGCGGCTACAAGCACAGATAGCTTTAAGAGGGGATTGGATAAGCATCTGGAGCAGAGGTCCATCAGTGGCTATTAGCCACAGCTTATTGTTGGAACACTCTGTCTGGGGCAGGGATGCTCTGTATTCTTGGTGCTTGGGGGGGGGGGAGCACAGTGGGAGGGCTTCTGGTGTCCTGGCCCCACTGGTGAACCTCCTGATAGCACTTTGGTTTTTTGGCCACTGTGTGACAGAGTGTTGGACTGAATGGGCCATTGGCCTGATCCAACATGGCTTCTCTTATGTTCTTAACTGGGATTGATTCCCCGCTCCTCCACTTGCAGCTGCTGGAATTGCCTTTGGTCAGCCATAGCTCTCACAGAGCTGTCCTTGAAAGGGCAGCTTCTGTCAGTGCTCTCTCAGCCCCTCCTACCTCACAAGGTGTCTGTTGTGGAGGGGGAAGGTAAAGAAGATTTTAAGCCACTCTGTGATTCAGCGTGTAGGGCAGTGTATAAATCCAATATCATCATCTTCTTCTTCTTCTTCCTAATTCAGTATAAGGCAGCTTCATGTACAACCGTCATATGAAAAGCAGGCTTTTGGAATACCTAAAGGTCAAGGTAGTCCCCTGTGCAAGCACCAGTCGTTTCCAACTCTGGGGTGACATTGCATCCCAACATTTTCACGGAAGACTTTTTATGGGGTGGTTTGCAAGAGCCCCATGGCACAGAGTGGTAAAGCTGCAGTGCTGCAGTCGGAGCCCTCTGCTCACAACCTGAGCGATTCCAGTGGAAGCTGGGTTCAGGTAGCCGGCTCCAGGTTGACTCAGCCTTCCCTCCTTCTGAGGTCGGTCAAATGAGTCCCCAGCTTGCTGGAGGGAAAGTGTAGAGGACTGCGGAAGGCAATGGCAAACCACCTCGTAAAAAAATCTGCTGGAAAACATCATGATATGACATCACCCCAGAGTTGGAAACGACTGGTGCTTGACCTTTACTTTGCCATTGCCTTCCCCAGTCATCTACACTGCTGTCCATCTGAGCAGATAATACTGAACTTGATGAACCAAGGGGGTCTGATTCAGTCGAAGGCACCTTCATGTATCTATTCTCTTCTTCTTCGATCTGCACCTGCAGTCCAGGTAGAAGCGCCACCATTTCAAAAGGTGAAGATTCTGTGGGTTTGACCCACCTGATGGAGCAAACCGGTTGGGGCGGGGTCAGTTGAGGGTCCTTCCCAGTTCCCACGCAGGCAGTGACTGATTTGGATCAGGGGGCGGGTGCACGCGGAGGAGGCAGCTTTAGCCTTTTCTCTCTGCCATTTTTCTGACATTAAACAGTCCCGGGGGGGGGGGTGCCATTTGGGGACACCCATTGTTCCCTGGAATACACGTGGGGCTCTCCAGCAGTCTCCCTCCTCCGAGGTGGTTTCAGACTGGGAAATGGTGCAGGTGGGAAAGCGGAACTGTTAATTCTGTCCCTTTAAGCAGGAGCCTTCATTCTTCTAGGTTCTCAACCCCCCCCCCCCCCCCCGCAACTCTCAGTAAGGAAATACGAACTCCAAAGGGCGACTGACTGATGGACTGGAAGGCACGGCTGCCCAATGCACTACAAAAAGCAAACTGCGAAGTGAATCAGATGCATTGATACAGATAACATATGAAAGTGACATGAATACAAAATCACCAAAAAGAGGCCAAACGGCCACAGAAAGTAATATAAAAAGAGAAAGAGGAAGTGCTGAAGGAGGAGCAAATAAAGCAAAATTCTAAATCAGTAGGCAACACAAAATAGGTAGTGGAGAGCTGAACCACAAACGGCTACTTGAAGCAAAAAACTGCACACATGGCCGCAAACTTAATGCACATTAGCCAATACAAAACTAAATGCTCAACCTAGGCAAATAGTGGGACATCAGGAAGGTGGGCAGGGGGAGCCATCAGCAGATTTACGCCTCTAAGAATTGCCACAAGACTCTATGGTTTTTATCATAGAGTTTTGGCCAATTCCTAGAGAGTTGTGGCATCGCTTCCAGGTTTCCCCAGAAATGATGTCACATCAACATACGGCAGCCATTTTTAAAAAATTTTCTCCCAGCTGAAAATGCCAGCTAGGATTTTGGGGGGGGGGGAGGATGTTCCTCTGCCGCTTGCAGTGGCTGGCGATCCTGCCTAAAGCATTAGTTGCCCACCTGACCACTTCTGTACGTCTAGTTTGAGCTCAGTTTCCTAACAAGCCAGCTGATGTGGTTTCATAGCTACCTATTCAAGGATCCATGAAGGCTGCAGAGACATGGCCCCCTCAGCCCTGTGAATCTCTTCGTCGTCAAACTCCTGGGATGCAGAAAGAGGGGAGAAGAAAGCCGATTTGGTGTAGTGGTTAGGGTTGCCAAGTTCAATTCAAAAAATATCTGGGGAATTTGGGGGTGGAGCCAGGAGACTTTGGGGGTGGAGCTGGGAGCAAAGTTGTGACAAGCATAATTGACCTCCAAAGGGAGTTCTGGCCATCATGTTTAAAGGAACTGCGTGCCTTCCCTCCGTTGGAAAGAATGAAGGAGAGGGGCACCTTCTTCGGGGGCTCACAGAATTGGACCCCCTGGTCCAATCCCTTTGAAACTTGGGGAGCATTTTGAGGAGAGTCATCAGATGCTATGCTGAAAATTTAGTGCCCCTCCCTCAAAAAACAGCACCCCCCCCCTCCAGAGCCCCAGATACACGTGGATCAATTTTCCATTATACCCTATGGGAATCGTTCTCTATAGGGAATAATGGAGTGCCCAGAAGATAATTCCTCCCTCCCCCCACTTTCTGATGACTCTGAAGCGGAGGGGAGCTCCAAACCGGGGGATCCCCTGTCCCCAGCGGGGGATTGGCAACCCTAGGTTAAGTGTGTGGACTCTTATCTGGGAGAACTGAGTTTGCTTCCCCACTCCTGCTGGAATGGCCTTGGGTCAGCCATAGCTCTGGTAGAGGTTGTCCTTGAAAGGGCAGCTTCTGGTAGAGCTCTCTCAGCCCCACCCACCTCACAGGGTGTCTGTTGTGGGGGAGGAAGGAAAAGGAGAGTGTTGGCTGCTCTGAGACTCTGTCCTTGAAAGGGCAGCTTCTGGGAGAGCTCTCTCAGCCCCACCTGCCTCACAGGGTGTCTGTTGTGGGGGAGGAAGGGAAAAGAGATTGTAGGCCACTCTGAGACGCTGTCCTTGAAAGGGGAGCTTCTGGGAGAGCTCTCTCAGCCCCACTCACCTCACAGGGTGTCTGTTGTGGGGGAGGAAGGAAAAGGAGAGTGTTGGCTGCTCTGAGACTCTGTCCTTGAAAGGGCAGCTTTTGGGAGAGCTCTCTCAGCCCCACCTGCCTCACAGAGATTGTGAGCAGCTCTGAGATTCAAAGTGGAGGGTGGGATATAAATCCAATGTGTGAATGTGAAAAAAACACAGCAGCTTGAACCCTGGAAGTGGAAGGTAAGCCTGTTCAGACATGGAGTTCCTCGGCCCTTGGAAATAAGACCTTTAAATAGTATAGAGCCAGGTGAGCAGCCGTCTTGGTCTGAAGCGGTGGAACAGATTTTTAAGTTGAAGCCGGGGGCAATCCCCAGGTGGGAGCAGGGCATCCCCCACTTTGTGCTGGCAAATAGGTTGGGGAAGTTTTCCTCTGATGGGCAGGACACTGTTCTCTACAGACAGAAGAGCAGGCAGAATCGATTCCCCCATTTCAGTAGACGGTGAGGGTCTCTTCTCGGGACTGGATCATCAGAAACAGCTGGCAGAGAGCTGTACCGGCTTCCTCCATCTATTCACATCCCTGGTTATTGTGGCGAATCCCTTAATTTGTTAGGCCTCTGTCTTTTCAGTCACTTACCCCGCAGGATGCCAGAATCGTAACTTGCAGCGTCAGTGAACGTCGGTGAAGGCCGTCAGGGCTCAGGTACCAAGTCTCGCTAAGCCTTTGCGTCTTGCAACGCTTGTTGCTTGCATTCGGTCCTTCATCCTTCCCTTATTTCTCTCCATCAGTCCAGACGAGACAGACATTTGCAAAGGCCCACACACTACTCCCCCCCCCCCCCCGAGTTCTTGTACCTAAAGTCCTGTAGGGGACACCGTGAGCACACTTGGAAGCTGAGCCTGGGAAAGTGGCACTCGGTTGACCGCGGAGCCGTTCAGCTGCTATCTTGCACCTGCACTGATAGCCTAAACAATCCTTTTTGATGCGCCAGCGTTGACATCAAGCCTTTCTGGGCCTGGGAACCTCCGCCTGGGAAGAGAACGGAGCGCTTGAAAAAGCCACCTTGTTCAAGTATGGAGACTGGGCTGATGGGATAATCGGAGGCCAAAACGGAACCGGACAATCACAAACCCCCTTCTCCTGCTCATAGGTTTCTCCTCCACAGGGGTCTATGGTGGGGAGAGGGGTCAAACTATGGGAGTCTCTGAGGGGCTCTGGAGAGGTCACCTATAAAACAACAGTGTCTCTTGTGGCATACTTGGGACTGTTCAGTCTGGAGAAGAGGAGGTTAAGGGTGGGGCAGGATGGCTCTCTTGAAGTATCTGGCAGGCTGTCCCTTAGAGGAGGGCAGAGAGCCAGTTTGGTGTAGTGGTGAAGTGTGCGGGCTCTTATCTGGGAAAATGGGGTTTGATTCCCCGCTCCTCCACTTGCAGCTGCTGGAATGGCCTTGGGTCAGCCATAGTGGTGAAGTGTGAGGACTCTTATCTGGGAGAACCGGGTTTGATTCCCCACTCCTCCACTTGCAGCTGCTGGAATGGCCTTGGGGCAGCCATAGTGGTGAAGTGTGCGGACTCTTATCTGGGAGAACCGGGTTTGATTCCCCACTCCTCCACATGCAGCTGCTGGAATAGTCTGGGACCGCCATAGTGGTGAAGTGTGCGGACTCTTATCTGGGAGAACCGGGTTTGATTCCCCACTCCTCCACTTGCAGCTGCTGGAATAGCCTTGGGACCGCCATAGTGGTTAAGTGTGCGGACTCTTATCTGGGAGAACCGGGTTTGATTCTCCACTCCTCCACTTGCACCTGCTGGAATGTCCTTGGGTCAGCCATAGCTCTTGCAGAGCTGTCCTTGAAAGGGCAGTTTCTGTCAGAGCTCTCTCAGCCCCAGCCACGTCACAGGGTGTCTGTTGTGGGGGATGAAGGTAAAGGAGATTGTGAGACGCTCTGAGAGTCTGAGATTTGGAATGGAGAGCAGGATATAAATCCAATATCTTCTTCTTCTTTTTCTTCTTCTGTTGGCAGCAGAGGACAGGACTTGCAATAGTGGGTTTAAATGAAGGGCAGGAAGGTACCAGCTGGATATTAGGAAAACCTTTTTTACTGTCAGAGTTGTTCAGCAGTGGAATGGGCTACCTAGAGAGTTGGTGAGGTCCCCCTCACAAGCAGTCTTCAAGCAGCAGCAGGGCAAACACTTGTCAGGAATGCTCTCTAGGCCAGGGGTGTCAAACCTGCGGCCCAGAAGCTGTATGAGGCCCCTGTAGGGTTCCTATCCGGCCCCTGAGCAACTGGCTGTCATCTGCTTCCTTCTCCCACTCTCTTGCTTCCTTCTGCATCACAGCTTGCTTTGCCAGGCTTGCTCAATTGCACAGGAGCCACAGAGGAAAGCCTCCATTTTTCCCATTGGCTGAGGCTCCTCCCTTGGGGAGGAACGGGAGAAGGGACAGCTTGCTTTGCCAGGCTCTCTCAATTGCACAGCAGAGCTACTGAGCCATTTTTCCTTCTATTGGCTGAGGCTCTCCTCCTCCTCATCCCCTGGGGAGGGAGGGAAAGAGCCAGAGCTTCCTTTGCTCAGTTTCCTCGATCACACAGGAGAGATACCCAATCTTTAATTGGGCTTGTCTGTATTTATATCTCCACTACCTGGCATTACATTTTATGACACATGTGGCCCGGCCTGAGAAGATCTCATTTATGTCACATTCGGCCCTCATAACAAATGCGTTCAACACCCCTGTCATAGGCTGATCCTACATGGAGCAGGGGGCTGGACTAGATGGCCCGTGTGGCCCCTTCCAACTCTGAGATTCTATGGTTGTGTACAAAATGGCCACCACAAGAGGCGGGGCCACAGTAGGAAGTCCATGGCCAAGGAAGGTCATTTAAAATTCTATACCAGGCAAGAGGAGTCAGAGATAGAATGAAGCCAACTCTGTGGAGGCAGCTTCTGTGGAAACGACGTTATTTCAATCCGCACAGCCAATCAGATTTACAATCAGAAGCTCCGCTGGTAGGGTTGCCAATCCCCAGGTGGGGGCAGGGGATCCCCCAGTTTGGAGGCCCTCCCCCTGCTTTAGTGTAATCAAAAAGTGGGGAGGGGAGGGAAATGTCTGCTGGGCACTCCATTCATCCCTATGGAGAACGATTCCCATAGGCCTCGGGTATAATGGAGAATTGATCCACAGGTCTCTGGTGTGGCCTGTTTTTTGAGATAGATGCCCCCAAATTTTCAGCATAGCATCCAGTGCCTCTCCTCAAAACACCTTCCAAGTTGCAAAAGGATTGGACCAGGGGCTCCAGTCCTATGAGCCCCCAAACAAGGTGCCCCTAATCTTCATTATTTCCAATGGTGGGTGGTCCCTTTAAATGTGATGGCCAGAACTCCCTTTGGAGTTCAATTATGCTTGTCAGGACCTTGCTCCTGGCTCCACCCCCAAAGTCTCCTGGCTCCACCCCCAAAGTCCCCAGATATTTCTTGAGTTGGACTTGGCAACCCTATCTGCTGGGCAAAAGCGCCATCTGGCTCCACCCACTTCCTAAAAAACTCTTGGCAGGGGTCAGCTAAGGGGTCAGAAGTGGCATGTGCTTCTCAGGGACCCTGGCGATCCAAAGTGCTCATCGGTGGTGTGAAGAGGCCACGAGCAACATTACACTTTGCTGAGCTAATGAGAAGAGAAAGAGGCTGGGCTTTTTCCAGGACAACTTTATTAATTTTCTCTGAGCAAATTTATACATCCAGATGCAGACCGGCGATCCCTTCCAAGGTCTACATCACTCATGCGCACTCTCCAGATTTTCCAGGAACGGATCCATAGGTTCTGATACATACCGAAATATTTGTACATCAAACCACACGCTCCTCTAGAGCAAACAAGCCACGGGGGAGACAGGCCTCTCCTTCCAGTCAGCCTCTATTTGCGTCGACGTCTCTGACTGACCTCTACCAAACCCCAGTTCCAGTTCAGGATACGCCATGTAAAAATACCAAATGTGTGTCCTAACCATTTTTCTAATCCTTTGAGGAAAGGGGGGTTTGTCTCAACAACTCTGCACTGACCTTGCAGGCTCTTTCCCGAGTTTTCTAGGAATTTGCTCTTTGCTCCATGTCCCCCCCCCCCAAAAAAAATATATGTTTTCCCTTAACCCCATTTGGCAAGGAATCCTGCCGCTCTCCCCAGGGCCTGGAGTCTGGCTCCCTTTGCCAGCAGATCCTGAGATGCAAATAGGAGCTGAAATCTCTGAATCGAAACCACACCAACTTCAGACCAGGAGACGACTGTAGGCTAGAAGCTGTTCGCCCTGATCCACAACTATCATTTAATTTATATAAGAAATAAATAACATTTTCAAAAAATTTCTCTTTCTTTTCTCTTTTCTCGGCTTGGCTTCGCGAACGAAGATTTAAGAAGGGTGCAATAGTCCACGTCTGCTGCAGGCTCGCTGGTGGCTGACAAGACCAATGCGGGACAGGCAGGTCCGGCCACAGTGGCTGCAGGGAAAAGTCTGATTTAGGGTTGGTAAGTGGGAAAAAGTACAATTAAAACTTCTGCAAAATAAATGTGTGTGTGTATTAGAAGACTGCAGATTTATACCCTGCCCTTCTCTCTGAATCAGAGACTCTCAGAGTGGCTTACAATCTCCTATATCTTCTCTCCCCACAACAGACACCCTGTGAGGTGAGTGGGGCTGAGAGGACTCTCACAGCAGCTGCCCTTTCAAGGACAACTCTGTGAGAGCTCTGGCTGACCCAAGGCCATTCCAGCAGCTGCAAGGGGAGGAGTGGGGAATCAAACCCGGTTCTCCCAGATAAGAGAGCTCTGGCTGACCCAAGGCTATTCCAGCAGGTGCAAGTGGAGGAGTCGGGAATCAAACCCGGTTCTCCCAGATAAGAGAGCTCTGGCTGACCCAAGGCCATTCCAGCAGCTGCAAGTGGGGGAGTGGGGAATCAAACCCGGTTCTCCCAGATAAGAGAGCTCTGGCTAACCCAAGGCCATTCCAGCAGGTGCAAGTGGAGGAGTGGGGAATCAAACCCGGTTCTCCCAGATAAGAGTCCGCACGCTTCACCACTACACCAAACTGGCTCTATTAGTAATTACGGTCCACATATATCGTACATTTCACTGGCAGTATGTAGTAGATATGAAATGTAAATATTTAATATCTACAGCAAATTTTAGTTGCATTAGTTGCACTACAGTTATAATATTGGAATGTCCATTCTATTTTCCAAGCTACAAAAAGGACATTAACCTTTTTAACATATTGTCTAATGTTTAAGGAGGCAGCGCCATGGCGCAGAGTGGTAAAGCTGCAGTACTGCAGTCCGAGCTCTCTGCTCACAACCTGAGTTCGATCCCAGCAGAAGCTGGTTCAGGTAGCCGGCTCAAGGTTGACTCAGCCTTCCATCCTTCCGAGGTCGGTAAAATGAGTCCCCAGCTTGCTGTGGGGAAAGTGTAGAGGACTGGAGAAGGCAAGGGCAAACCACCCCATTAAAAGTCTGCCATGAAATCATTGTGATGTGATGTCCCCCCAGAGCTGGAAATGACTGGTGCTTGCACAGGGGACCTTTCCTTTCCTAATGTTTAAGGGGGCCCACTTGCCATCCGGCAAGTTGACACCCTGGCCAGTCCGCCATTGCTTGTGACCTCTAGCAGGTTCTTACTGTACAGAAAGACCAGTCCTTTCCCTGCTTTTTTGTTGGGGCTTTGAGTTCCACGAAGGCATTGCAGAGGTTTCCCATAAAGTGAAGGCGGTTAGAGCCATAGGGATGTCGGTCTGGAGGCCGCGGCTAACGATATCCTGGGATTACAGCTCGTCTCCAGGTTACAGAGATCAGCTCCCCTACAGAAAATGGATACCTGGGGGAGGCGGGGCCTTGAGGGCATGATAAGGCCACTGGAGTCCCTCCCCTCTCCAAACTTCACCCTCCACAGACTCCACCCCCAGATCTCCAGCAATTTCCAAATCCAGAAAGGGCAGCTCTATCAGGCCTAATAAGGCCCAGGGTACTTGAACAACCACTTCTTTGGCATGTCCAGCCTCCCCCCTCCCCGCTAAGATTCTCCTACAATCCGTGCCCCCACTTGCCAAAGAGAGGCGGATGGTCACCAGAGGCAGGGTTTTTTAGGTGGTGGCACCCGCCTTTGGAATGACTTCTCCCTTTGCGCTCCCCCTAGCTGCTCTTCCCCACCATTTCTTTCTACCCAGGCTGTTAGTTAAAAGGGTGGTCTTTTCAGCTGCTTTTTACAGTCTCCTTCAGGTCTGAGAAACTTTACATGAGGATCATTCTTAACAGCCGAAAACAATTCTCTTGTGCTATTTTTATTCTCTGGCTGGGTTCTTTTATTGTTAATATCTGTGGCTGTTTTATGGCTTCGTCATGTTTTATTTTGTAAGTTGCCTGGAGCACACTTGCTGGCGAGGCAGCACAGTAGGCTTGCCAGTTCTGGTCTAGGAAATTCCTGGAGATTTGGGGGTGGAGCCTCTGGAAGCTGGGGTTTGGGGAAGGCAGGAACCTCAGTGGGGCACAAGGCCACAGGGTCCCCCCTCCAAAGCAGCCATTTCCTCCAGGGGAACTGATCTCTGTAGTCTGGAGAGGAGCTGGAATTCCGGGGGATTCCCAGGTCCCACCTGGAGGCTGGCATCCCTGAACCTCAGTGGGACACAAGGCCACAGAGTCCCCCCTCCAAAGCAGCCCCTTCCTCCAGGGGAACTGATCTCTGTAGTCTGGAGAGGAGCTGGAATTCCGGGGGATCCCCAGGTCCCACCTGGAGGCTGGCATCCCTGAACCTCAGTGGGGCACAAGGCTACAGAGTCCCCCCTCCAAAGCAGCCCTTTGCTCCAGGGAAACTGATCTCTGCAGTATGGAGAGGAGCTGGAATTCCAGAAGATCCCCAGGTCCCACCTGGAGGCTGGCATCCCTGAACCTCAGTGGGGCACAAGGCCACAGAACCCCCCCCCCCTCCAAAGCAGCCCTTTCCTCCAGGAGAACTGATCTCTGTAGTCTGGAGAGGAGCTGGAATTCCAGGGGATCCCCTGGTCCCACCTGGAGGCTGGCATCCCTGAACCTCAGAGGGGCACAAGGCCACAGAGTCCCCCCTCCAAAGCAGCCCTTTCCTCCAGGGGAACTGATCTCTGTAGTCTGGAGAGGAGCTGGAATTCCAGGGGATCCCCTGGTCCCACCTAGAGGCTGGCATCCCTGAACCTCAGTGGGGCACAAGGCTACAGAGTCTCCCCTCCAAAGCAGCCCCTTCCTCCAGGGGAACTGATCTCTGTAGTCTGGAGAGGAGCTGGAATTCCAGGGGATCCCCTGGTCCCACCTAGAGGCTGGCATCCCTGAACCTCAGTGGGGCACAAGGCCACAGAGTCCCCCCTCCAAAGCAGCCATTTCCTCCAGGGGAACTGATCTCTGCAGTCTGGAGAGGAGCTGGAATTCCGGGGGATCCCCTGGTCTCACCTGGAGGCTGGCATCCCTGAACCTCTGTGGGGGCACAAGGCCACAGAACCCCACTCCAAAGCAGCCCTTTCCTTCAGGGGAACTGATCTCTGTAGTCTGGAGAGGAGCTGGAATTCCAGGGGATCCCCTGGTCCCACCTGGAGGCTGGCATCCCTGAACCTCAGTGGGGCACAAGGCTACAGAGTCCCCCCTCCAAAGCAGCCATTTCCTCCAGGGAAACTGATCTCTGCAGTCTGGAGAGGAGCTGGAATTCCGGGGGATCCCCTGGTCTCACCTGGAGGCTGGCATCCCTGAACCTCAGTGGGGCACAAGGCCACAGAACCCCCCCTCCAAAGCAGCCCTTTCCTCCAGGGGAACTGATCTCTGTAGTCTGGAGAGCAGCTGGAATTCCAGAAGATCCCCAGGTCCCCCCTGGAGGCTGGCATCCTTGAACCTCAGAGGGGCACAAGGCCACAGAGTCCCCCCTCCAAAGCAGCCCTTTCCTCCAGGGGAACTGGTCTCTGTAGTCTGGAGAGGAGCTGAAATTCCAGGAGATCCCCAGGTCACACCTGGAGGCTGCTGGCATCCCTGAACCTCAGAGGGGCACAAGGCCACAGAGACCCCCCTCCAAAGCAGCCCTTTTCTACAGGGGAACTGATCTCTGTAGTCTGGAGAGCAGCTGGAATTCCAGGAGATCCCCAGGTCCCACCTGGAGGCTGCTGGCATCCCTGAACCTCAGTGGGGCACAAGGCCACAGAACCCCCCCTCCAAAGCAGCCCTTTCCTCCAGGGGAACTGACCTCTGTAGTATGGAGAGGAGCTGGAATTCCAGAAGATCCCCAGGTCCCACCTGGAGGCTGGCATCCCTGAACCTCAGTGGGGCACGAGGCCACGGAACCCCCCCTCTAAAGCAGCCCTTTGCTCCAGGGGAACTGATCTCTGCAGTCTGGAGAGGAGCTGGAATTCCAGAAGATCCCCAGGTCCCCCCTGGAGGCTGGCATCCTTGAACCTCAGAGGGGCACAAGGCCACAGAGTCCCCCCTCCAAAGCAGCCCTTTCCTCCAGGGGAACTGGTCTCTGTAGTCTGGAGAGGAGCTGAAATTCCAGGAGATCCCCAGGTCACACCTGGAGGCTGCTGGCATCCCTGAACCTCAGAGGGGCACAAGGCCACAGAGACCCCCCTCCAAAGCAGCCCTTTCCTCCAGGGGAACTGACCTCTGTAGTCTGGAGAGGAGCTGGAATTCCGGGGGATCCCCTGGTCTCACCTGGAGGCTGGCATCCCTGAACCTCTGTGGGGGCACAAGGCCACAGAACCCCACTCCAAAGCAGCCCTTTCCTTCAGGGGAACTGATCTCTGTAGTCTGGAGAGGAGCTGGAATTCCAGGGGATCCCCTGGTCCCACCTGGAGGCTGGCATCCCTGAACCTCAGTGGGGCACAAGGCTACAGAGTCCCCCCTCCAAAGCAGCCATTTCCTCCAGGGAAACTGATCTCTGCAGTCTGGAGAGGAGCTGGAATTCCGGGGGATCCCCTGGTCTCACCTGGAGGCTGGCATCCCTGAACCTCAGTGGGGCACAAGGCCACAGAACCCCCCCTCCAAAGCAGCCCTTTCCTCCAGGGGAACTGATCTCTGTAGTCTGGAGAGGAGCTGGAATTCCGGGGCATCCCCTGGTCCCACCTGGAGGCTGGCGTCCCAGAACCTCAGTGGGGCACAAGGCTACAGAGTCCCCCCTCCAAAGCAGCCCTTTCCTCCAGGGGAACTGATCTCTGTAGTCTGGAGAGGAGCTGGAATTCCGGGGGATCACCAGGTCCCACCTGGAGGCTGGCATCCCTGAACCTCAGTGGGGCACAAGGCCACAGAGTCCCCCCTCCAAAGCAGCCATTTCCTCCAGGGGAACTGATCTCTGCAGTTTGGAGATGAGCTGGAATTCCGGGGGATCCCCTGGTCTCACCTGGAGGCTGGCATCCCTGAACCTCAGTGGGGCACAAGGCTACAGAGTCCCCCCTCTAAAGCAGCCCTTTGCTCCAGGGGAACTGATCTCTGCAGTCTGGAGAGGAGCTGGAATTCCGGGGGATCCCCTGGTCTCACCTGGAGGCTGGCATCCCTGAACCTCAGAGGGGCACAAGGCCACAGAGTCCCCCCTCTAAAGCAGCCCTTTGCTCCAGGGGAACTGATCTCTGCAGTCTGGAGAGGAGCTGGAATTCCAGAAGATCCCCAGGTCCCCCCTGGAGGCTGGCATCCTTGAACCTCAGAGGGGCACAAGGCCACAGAGTCCCCCCTCCAAAGCAGCCCTTTCCTCCAGGGGAACTGGTCTCTGTAGTCTGGAGAGGAGCTGAAATTCCAGGAGATCCCCAGGTCACACCTGGAGGCTGCTGGCATCCCTGAACCTCAGAGGGGCACAAGGCCACAGAGACCCCCCTCCAAAGCAGCCCTTTCCTCCAGGGGAACTGACCTCTGTAGTCTGGAGAGGAGCTGGAATTCCGGGGGATCCCCAGGTCCCACCTGGAGGCTGGCATCCCTAAACCTCCGTGGGGCACAAGGCCACAGAGTCCCCCCTCCAAAGCAGCTCTTTTCTCCAGGGGAACTGATCTCTGTAGTCTGGAGAGCAGCTGGAATTCCAGGAGATCCCCAGGTCCCACCTGGAGGCTGCTGGCATCCCTGAACCTCAGTGGGGCACAAGGCCACAGAACCCCCCCTCCAAAGCAGCCCTTTCCTCCAGGGGAACTGACCTCTGTAGTCTGGAGAGGAGCTGGAATTCCGGGGGATCCCCAGGTCCCACCTGGAGGCTGGCATCCCTAAACCTCCGTGGGGTACAAGGCCACAGAGTCCCCCCCTCCAAAGCAGCCCTTTTCTCCAGGGGAACTGATCTCTGTAGTCTGGAGAGCAGCTGGAATTCCAGGAGATCCCCAGGTCCCACCTGGAGGCTGCTGGCATCCCTGAACCTCAGTGGGGCACAAGGCCACAGAACCCCCCCCTCTAAAGCAGCCCTTTCCTCCAGGGGAACTGGTCTCTGTAGTCTGGAGATGAGCTGTAATTTGGGGAATCTGCAACAGCTGCATTCACCATTTCAGAGCAAACTTGGAGTCCACGGGCACCTTTAAGACTAATGACGTTAAATTCTGGGTCCAAGTTTTCATGTGCATGCACACTTCTTCTGGGTATATTAACCCAGTGGTCCCCACCTTTTTGGCACCAGGGGCCAGTTTTGTGGAAGACCATTTCTCCGGCCTTGGGGGGAGGGGGATGGTTTTGGGATGATACAATTGTGCACTTGATTTTGGTGTGGTGCTTAAGTGTGCAGCCTCTTACATGGGAGAACAGGGTTTGATTCCCCACTCCTCCCCTTGCATCTGCTGGAATAGCCTTGGGTCAGCTGTAGCTCTGGCAGAGGTTGTCCTTGAAAGGGCAGCTTCTGGGGAGAGCTCTCTCAACCCCATGCACCAATGGATTTTCTGTTGTGGGGGAGGAAGATAAAGATAAAGGAGATTGTGAGCCGCTTTGAGATTCGGAGTAGAGGGCAGGATGTAAATCCAATGTCTTATTTTTTTATTACTACATTGCAATATATAATGAAATAATTCTACAACTCACCGTCCGGTTGCTAACAGGCCATAGCCTGGTACTGGTCCATGCCCAGGGGTTAGGACCCCTGTATTAACCTTTCCTGGGCATAAGCTTTTGTGTGCAGACACAGTGTGATTTGTAACCGTATAGTTTGCTTCGCACACCTGGGTGTCCATTTCTCTTGCTGCACATGGGAACCTGGAACAGCCACAAGGATACGCGTGCATCTGTCTGCAAGCATGCCATCTGTGCACATGTGTTTCCATGGAGGCACACGTGTGCTTACCGTGTTTTGTGCCCAGACACCGCTAGGCAGAGGTGTAACCAACCTGCTGACAGCTCATTGCAACAGCCTCTGGCTGTTCTGTCTTCGCAGGCGTTCCTCTTAAGTAAGGTCCATCTGCCGCCTCCCATTATCCCAGGGACGGTTCTGCCTCTTCTCCCAGAGACCCACCGGGCAAGGAGAGGAGGTGTGTGTTGGGGGGGGAGGGAAACCTCTCTCTCCAGATGGCCAGAGCCAGCTGTATTGGCAGGGCAAGCCTCGGTGCCAACAGATGTGCCGGGATGCCATATTGCAGACACAGATGTAGGAGTCAAACGCTCTGTGAAGACATTACATCTTCTTTGGGAAATGAATTAAAACACACACATACACACACACACGCACAGAGGCAAACGAGCGGAAATCCCGTTCCAACTGCGTTGGGCTGCAAGGCAAGTTATCTGCAGCGTCTGCAAGGGGAAGGGAGTGAAACACATTCTCCTGGATGCCTCCCACCCCCACCCCCCACCCCATGCGTGCAGGCAGCTCAGCAGAAAGCATTGGAGGGCGTATTGGATGCTGTCTCCACTCACTCAGGATCTACAGAGGCAATGAAAAGCGTTAAGAGGCCTTTCTGCAGCAGGCAAAAACACCGGCATCTTCTCCTTGCTTTTGTGTCTGGAAGAGGAGTGAATGAAGGAACAACGCACCTCGGCGTGGACGGATCCAGGAGCATTGGTGGACTGGCCAGGGTGTCAGCTTGCCCAATGGCTAGTGGGCCCTGTAGGCTCCTGCTGAAGCGGGCCTCCTTAAACTAGGGTTGCCAAGTCCAATTCAAGAAATATCTGGGGACTTTGGGGGTGGAGCCAGGAGACATTGGGGGTGGAGCCAGGAGCAAGTCTGTGACAAGCATAACTGAACTCCAAGGGAGTTCCAGCCATCACATTTAAAGGGACCATGCACACCTTCCTTCCATAGGAAATATTGAAGGATAGCGGCACCTTCTTTGGGGGCTCATAGAATTGGACCCACTGGCCCAATCTTTTTGAAACTTGGGGGGGTATTTTGGGGAAAGGCACTGGATGCTATGCTGAAAATGTGGTGCCTCTACCTCAAAAGACAGCCCCCCCAGAGCCCAGATACCTGCAGATCAATTCTCCATTATTTCCTATGGGAATGTCTCCATAGGGAATAATAGAGTTCCCAGCAGGCATTTCCCTCCCCTCCCCCCCCGCGCTTTCTGATGACCCTGAAGTGGGGGGAGGGCCTCCAAACTGGGGGATCCCCTGCCCCCACCTGGGGATTGGCAACCCTACCTTAAACATTAGACAATTTGTTTAAAACGTTAATGACCTTTTAGTAGCTTGAAAATACAACAGAACTCCCAATATTATTACTGTAACACAGCTGGAATTTACATTGTATTCAGGGTTGCCAGCCTCCAGGTGGGGCCTGGGGATCTCCCACTTTTACAACTGATCTCCAGCTGGCAGAGATCGGCTCCCCTGGAGAAAAGGCAATCTGTATTTACATTTAATATCTACTGTATACAGGCAGTAATATGTACAATCTATGTACACTGTAATTACTAAAAACATATACATTTATTTCACAAAAGTTTGAATTGTACCTTTTTTCCACTTAGGTATTATTTGAAAATTGTATTTATTTCTTATACAAATTTAATGATAGCCTTATAGGCATGGGTGTGCCCCCTATACCTATAGGATTGTCAAGTCCAATTCAAGATATCTGGGGACTTTGGGGGTGGAGCCAGGAGACTTTGGGGGTGATGCCAGAAGCAAGGTTCGGACAAGTGTAATTGAACTCCAAAGGAAATTCTGGCCATCACATTTAAAGGGACCGCACACCTTTTAAATGCCTTCCCTCCATTGGAAATAATGAAGGATAGGGGCACCTTCTTTGGGGGCTCATAGAATTGGACCTTCTGGTCCAATCCTTTTGAGACTTGGAGGGTATTCTGGGGAGTGGCACTGGATGCTATCCTGCAATTTTGGTGCCTGTACTTCAAAAAACAGCCCTCCCAGAACCCCAGATTCCCATGGATCAATTCTCCATTATATCTCAGCAACCAATATTTTTAGACCCAGCCCGCCACTGTCTAGGAGGCCTGAGATGCCATGGCCAATCAAAGGGCTCTGCTGTTACCATTATTAGTGCGCAGAATGATTGACAGGGGAATTCAGACACTTTCCCTGGATCTGACACAGCAGACAGGGTAGGGTTGCCAAGTCCAATTCAAGAAATATCTGGGGACGTTGGGGGTGGAGCCAGGAGACATTGGGGTGGAGCCAGGAAACTTTGGGGGTGGGACCAGGAGACATTGGGGGCGGAGCCAGAAGCAAGGGTGTGACAAGCATAATTGAACTCCAAAGGAAGTTCTGGCCATCACATTTAAAGGGACAGCACACCTTTTTAAATGCCTTCCTTCCATAGGTAATAATGGACAGGGGCACCTTCTTTTGGGGCTCATAGAATTGGACCCCTTGGTCCAATCGTTTTGAAACTTGGGGGGTAGTTTGGAGAGAGGCACTAGATGCTATACTGAAATTTTGGTGGCTCTACCTAAAAAAACAGCCCCCCCCAGAGTCCCCGATACCTCCAGATCAATTCCCCATTATACCCTATGAGAATTGATCTCCACATAGGGAATAATGAAGTGCCCAGCAGACATTTCCTTCCCTCTCCCCAGGGCCAGATCTAAGGGGGGGGGGACAGAGGGGGGTGCTTGCCCTGGGCATCAACAGAGGGGGGGGTGCCAAATTGGGCATGGAGTCCATTGTATTCTATGGAACCATAAGACAGAATGGCCCATAAGGAGGTGCCATTTTTAAATTTTGCCCCCCCCTTCAAGAAACATGTCGATCCAGTCCTGCCTCTCCCCCCCGTTTCTGGTGACTCTGAAGGAGGGATTGGCCTCTCTACTCACGAGTTGCTGCCAACTTCTTCCAAGTAACACAGACACCCCATCCCAAGAGGAAGCCTTTCAATCGGAGACTGGAGCCTCCGGAGGCGGAAAGTCACATGGTGCCTGTGGGGCGGGGCTTCCCGCTGACTGGGGGTGGGAAGGAGACTGGGGAAGTGGAAGAACCCCCGCTGGGACCTTGGGATTGGCGAGCCCAAGACAGGATGACGTGATGCATGCCGGCCTGCTGTCTGCAAAATGGCTGAAGTCGGGAAGTGGCAGCCAGGAAACGCAGCAGCGGCCTCCGTGGGCAGCACCAAGTTCGCCTTCAGGGGGCACCCCAGGGGCACAGACCTGGCTTGAAGCATGCCCTCTGCAGAAACCGGATGGCCGCCAAAGAGTTCCACCAGCCACAGCAGTTTTGCTCAAAGAAGGTCAAGGAAACGTGTTGCGGAGAATCACAGGGATCAAGTCCAGTCTCCTGGGGCCTGCTCTATGGCCCACAAAGCACAGTTCGGCAGCAGTCTGGCCTCCTTCCTACATTGCAATTTAAAAATCAGCGACGGTGATTCCATTTGGCCGCTCGCACTCCACTCTGAAAAAGCCTCTAAAAAGGACAGCAGTGTAGACAGAACCGTTGTAACCAATGCTCCCCCTAAGCTATGGAGTCTTGTGAGCAAAAATTCTACTTTGTGAGCTACTGCCATTAAAGCTGTGTGCTACTGCATAAAAGTTTGCTCTGGGGCCATTTTTCCTGAGCTGAGACAAAAATGTGTGAGCTGGAGACTAAAAAATTGTGAGCTAGCTCACACTGACTCAGCTTAGAGGGAACACTGTTTGTAACATGCACTTTCTCTGACATGCAACGTTGTTACCGGTTTGTTTTCATCCTGTCCTTACCTGCTAACAGGGCCACAGCCAGCAGGGGGGCACAGGGGTGACACCTCCCCATAGAAACTGCAGGACCTCACCCAATCTTCCCCGGTGTTCAGTGAAAGGGAAGATTAGTGGAGATCAAGGCGCTTTTTTTGTTGAAAATGCTCAGCAGGAACTCATTTGTATATTAGACCACACCCCTTGGCATCGCCACTGTTTTTCGCAGGGTTTTTTTGTAGAA
Organism: Heteronotia binoei; assembly: GCF_032191835.1. NCBI lineage: Eukaryota > Metazoa > Chordata > Lepidosauria > Squamata > Gekkonidae > Heteronotia > Heteronotia binoei. The sequence goes on from NC_083235.1 coordinate 1,681,354, forward strand.
AAGGTCCAGCAGGAACTCATTTGTATATTAGACCACACCCCTTGGCATCGCCATTGTTTTGCGCAGGGAATTTTTCCCACAGAAAAAGCTCAGGAGGAGCTCATTTGCATATTAGGCCACACCCCTGACACCAAGCCAACCAGAACTGTGTTCCTCTGCGTTCCTGCTCAAAACAAAGCCCTTCAAGAGGGGTTTAGATAAAAATATGGAGCACAGGTCCATCAGTGGCTATTAGCCACAGTGTGTGTGTATATATAAATTTTTTGCCACTGTGTACACAGAGTGTTGGACTGGAGGGACCACTGGCCTGATCCAACACGGCTTCTCTGATGTTCTTATGTGACACAGAGTGTTGGACTGGATGGGCCATTGCCCTGATCCAACAGGGCTTCTCTGATGTTCTTATGTGACACAGAGTGTTGGACTGGATGGGCCATTGGCCTGATCCAACAGGGCTTCTCTGATGTTCTTATGTGACACAGAGTGTTGGACTGGAGGGGCCACTGGCCTGATCCAACAGGGCTTCTCTTATGTTCTTAAGTGTGACACAGAGTGTTGGACTGGAGGGGCCACTGGCCTGATCCAACAGGGCTTCTCTTATGTTCTTATGTGACACAGTGTTGGACTGGATGGGCCATTGGCCTGATCCAACAGGGCTTCTCTTATGTTCTTATGTGACACAGAGTGTTGGACTGGAGGGGCCACTGGCCTGATCCAACAGGGCTTCTCTTCTGTTCTTATGTGACACAGAGTGTGGGACTGGAGGGGCCACTGGCCTGATCCAACAGGGCTTCTCTTCTGTTCTTATGTGACACAGAGTGTTGGACTGGAGGGGCCACTGGCCTGATCCAACAGGGCTTCTCTTATGTTCTTTTGTGACACAGAGTGTTGGACTGGAGGGGCCATTGGCCTGATCCAGCATGGCTTCTCTTATGTTCTTCTGTGACACAGAGTGTTGGACTGGAGGGGCCACTGGCCTGATCCAACAGGGCTTCTCTTATGTTCTTATGGTGAAGATTGGGTGGGAGTGCAGCAGATTCGATGGGGGGGCATCACCCCTGTGCCCCCTCCACTGGCTGCAGCCCTGCCTGCTAGGGTTGCCACTTCAGGTTGGGAAATACCTGGAGATTTGGGGGTAGAACCTGAGCAGGGCGGGGTTTGGGAAGGAGAAGGCATTCAGGGAGAGACAATGCCAGACAGAGAGATCGTGGTGGGCAGCCATGTTGGTCTGAAGCAGTAGAACAAAGTAGGAGTCCAGGAGCACCTTTAAGACCGACAAAGTTTTATTGAGAATGGAAGCTTTTGTGTGCTAAAAGCACACTTCATCAGACAGTAGGATGGGATGGCTTCTTATCACATTACATATGCTAAACCCATTCTCACCAAGTAGATAGGGTTGCCAAGTCCAATTCAAGAAATATCTGGGACTTTGGGGGTGGAGCCAGGAGACTTTGGGGGTGGAGCCAGGAGACTTTGGGGGTGGAGCCAGGAGACATTGGGGGTGGAGCCAGGAGCAAGGGTGTGACAAGCATGATTGAACTCCAAAGGGAGTTCTGGCCATCACATTTAAAGGGACCTCATGCCTTCTAAACATCTTCCCTCCACAGGAAATAATGAATTGGTCTTCATAGGGAATAATGGAGTGCCTGGCAGACTATCCCCCCCCCCCCGCTTTCTGATGACTCTGAAGTGAGGGGAGGGCCTCCAAACCAGGGATCCCCTGCCCCCACCTGGGGATTGGCAACCCTATAAGTAGAACTATACATCCACTGTGTTCCAGTGTATTTCACTTTTAGAATAGTATATTGGGATAAAGCCTGTGATATTCAGTACAACAAAGCAGAAATCTCTCTTAGAAAAGGATGTAGTTTAATCCATACTAGAGAGCAGTGTTCCCTCTAAGCTGAGTTAGCGTGAGCTAGCTCACAGATTTCTAGCCTCCAGCTCACACATTTTTGTCTTCGCTCAGGAAGGATGGCCCCAGAGCACCCTAATTGATGCAGGAGCTCACAACTTTAAGGCCAGCAGCTCACAAAGCACAATTTTTGCTCACAAGACTCCATGGCTTAACGGGAACATTGCTTGAGAGGAGTACATCCACTGTATTCTAATGTATTTTTGTATTAGTATTTGAACAGAGAAGACTCCAGCTTCATTCTACAGGAAAATGGTGTTTTAACTCATGTTATAGAGGAGACCAGTGGAACACGACAACAGACTCTAATTTATTACTCTTCACAATGAAGAGCCCTGATGACATTGACATCAATCTCTATTATTGCCTTTGCTGTTTTTTCTATCCAGTCAACCAAAACCAATGTTTACCAGACCCCAACTTGTCATTCTTTTAACCTGCTAAAAACATTTTCACTATTTTGCCAACTAATTCACTGCCCACTCTCGGTATATGTAGGACTGCTAATAATGACCCCCGTGGCACAGAGTGGTAAAGCTGCAGTACTGCAATCAAAGCCCTCTGCTCACGACCTGAGTTCAATTCCGGCGGAAGCTGGTTCAGATAGCTGGCTCGAGGTTGACTCAGCCTTCCATCCTTCTGAGGTCGGTCAAATGAGTCCCCAGCTTGCTGGGGGGGGAAGTGTAGATGACTGGGGAAGGCAATGGCAAACCACCCCGTAAAAAGTCTGCCGTGAAAACGTTGTGAAAGCAACATCACCCCAGAGTCGGAAATGACTGGTGCTTGACTACCTTTTACCTTAGGACTACTAATGCCACTTTCTCCTGGGGAACTGATCTCTGTTGCCTGGAGACCAATTGTAATCTTAGGAGATCTCCAGCCATCACCTGGAGGTTTATCACCCTAGAGAACCACAGGAAGAAGCAAGGACAAACGGAAAAAACTGTGGAAGGTTAACAAAGTCCCAAATACTAGAAGCTACTGTTAAACCTAGTTCCAAAACTCTCCTGAAAGTGAAACAGCCTGAAGAATAATTTTTTTATCTCAATATTACATATATTTCATTATCACAGTAAATTCTAAGCAGTGAAACATCAGTTGGAGTTCAGGGGAGGGGTTTGTGGGTTTCCTGCATTGTGCAGGGGAGTTGACTAGATGACCCTGGAGGTCCCTTCCAACGCTATGATTCTATTATTCCAGTTATAACAACCAAAGTCCCAGACCATTCAGTCCCATGTAAGCATGTCAGTTTCAGACTTCAGTTGCTTATTTCAGACTGCAGTAACTTCGCCCCCCCCCTGCCCCCCACACCCCCCACACCTGCGAGACAGGTTAAAGTGCTGATACCATTGAAGAAAAGTGCCTTATCAGTTCTTTCCTATTTCCAAACAGCAGTTATAACAGATTCAGAATATGAACAAGTTGGAATTCATGAAAGCGGGTGCAAAGGAAGCCTCTGACGGTAAGGCCAGCATTTGTTACTTTCAAGAGGGTTTTGGAACTAGGTTTAGAATAGAATGGAATAGAATCATAGAATATAATCATAGAGTTGGAAGGGACCTCCAGGGTCATCTAGTCCAATCCCCTGAACAATGCAGGAAACCCACAAATACCTACCCCAAATTCACAGGATCTTCATTGCTGTCAGATGGCCATCTAGCCTCTGCTGAAAAACCTCCAAGGAAGGAGAGCCCACCACCTCCCAAGGAGGAAGCCTGTTCCACTGAGGAACTGCTCTAAACTCACAAATACCTCCCCCTAAATTCACAGGATCCTCATTGGTGTCAGATGGCCATCTAGCCTCTGCTGAAAAACCTCCAAGGAAGGAGAGCCCACCACCTCCCAAGGAGGAAGCCTGTTCCACTGAGGAACTGCTCTAAACTCACAAATACCTCCCCCTAAATTCACAGGATCTTCATGGCTGTCAGATGGCCATCTAGCCTCTCTTGAAAAACCGCCAAGGAAGGAGAGCCCACCACCTCCCGAGGAAGCCTGTTCCACTAAGGAACCGCTCTAACAGTCAGGAAGTTCTTCCTAATGTTGAGCCGGAAACTCTTCTGATTTAATTTCAGCTCATTGGTTCTGGTCCTGCCTTCTAGGGTCACAGAAAACAATTCCACCCCATCCTCTTTATGACAGCCCTTCAAGTCCTTGAAGATGGTGATCCTATCACCTCTCAGCTGCCTCCTCTCCAGGCTAAACATCCCCAGCTCCTTCAACCTTTCCTCCTAGGACTTGGTTTAATAGTTGGAACTTCTAGTATTTGGGACGTTGTTGATCTTCCACGGTTTTTTTCAGTTTGTCCTTATTATCTGGAGGTTGGCAATGCAACCCTATTGCCTGCCCACCTCCCCAGGCCATTGAGAGCATCTTAGCTGACTTCCCAGAGCATCTGTCCCTCTACCCTGTTTGTATCATCTGCAGATTCACTGAATTTGCCACCCACACCGTGGGTGCCACCTCTTCATATCAAGCAGTTCTGGGTTAGGAAAGAGCTGGAGATTTGGAGGAGTGGAGTTGAGGAGGATGAAGTTTGGGGAGGGGAAGGACTTCCATGGGAGATCATGCCAGAGTCCACCCTCCAAAGCAGCCATTTTCTCCAGGGGAACCGATCTCTGTTGCCTGGAGATCAGTTGTAAAAGTGGGAGATCTCCAGGGCCCACCTGGAGGCTGGCAACCCACCTTCACTGTTTCCCGAGAAAGGTTTGGGGGTGTTTATTGTTCCCAAAGGAGCGATTTGAGGAAAGGGGCTGAAGAAAAGGGGCTGGCTCAAAACGGAGAGGAGGAAAGAAGTGAATAACAGCCATTTAGCCACTTAATGAGTAAGAAGGAGAAAGGTTAATAGAGAAGAAAGTGCTAGAAGCTGTTCCTTTCCCCTCACCTGTTCCAAATAACAGTTTCTAATCTTCCCCTGGAACAAATGAGCTTACCAGAACCAGCCAAGACTAATAACTTCCACCACCACCCTAAAAGGAGGGGGAAAGACTCCTTTTTTATTCAGCTCTTTTGGTGTTGGATGGTCGTCTCTTTATGCCCTCCACCACTAGGGCAGTGTGACCAAGTCACAGTGTGGTTCAGTAGCTTGGTCACAATTACAAATGCCTTGGGACATACATTGTCACTAATACAAATAACTCCACTTCGGCAGCACCAGGAGGCTGAAATGCAGATATTTGTAAAGCTTTGTATCACTGACATGGCGGCACCCATGCGTCCCTCCCAGGGTACCCTCCAAGGTGCTCCTTGAAGCCTTGCTTGCCGTTAAATCCAAACAGCTCCCTGGGGCCTGGCTGGCCAGCGAGGATCGTCGGGCCCAGCCGCGCTGTGCAGCAGCCTCCCCAGGGCCAGGCAGGGATCACAGGGCCCAGATGTACGGTGCAGCAGCCTCCCTAGGGCCTGGCTGGCTGGCCAGAATTGCTGCAGGGCCTGGAGAAGTTACTGCCACAGTTCAGTTTGCACTTGATTGTCCCAGAGGGTGTGGCCTACTATGCTAATGAGTTTGTGACCTAATATGCTAATATTAGGGGATGTGGTCTAATATGCTACTGAGTTCCTGCTGGGCTTTTTCTACAAAAAAAACCCTGGACCTCTGCATTTGCCTAGGGCGGTGGGCCAGGTGTGTGTGGGGGGGTGTGTGTGTGCCAGATTAGGTTCTCCCCACAGGATTTCAAAATTTTTTAAAAAAATTATTTGCATTAATTTTCCTGGCCTAAATCATTCTTTTTCAGCAGAGCACTGTTTTTTAAGTTGATAATTTTATGGCCCTCAAGTGATGTTATAAATATCCACATGGCCCTTGGCAGAAAAAAGGTTCCCCACCCCTGATTTAGAAGTAGTCTGTAATCTGCCTGGGAAAACTGAGTAGGAAGTATGTTGACCTGTAGCCTTTCTATTGGTCACTTTGCATCTTGTTTGTAAGAATTGCTTTGCTCTTCTATGCAAGTATTCACAACCTTTATTGCTGTTGCTTTGCTAACCAAGGAAGAAAGGAGAAGCATCGCCACTCCAGTTCAGCCATATGAGTTAGGATGCAGTTAGCAGCTGGAATGTGTATTTGGCGGTGCACGTTGTAAAGTACTGGGTTCAGAGATGTTCAACAACAATCATACTTGATTAACAGCCACACCACAAGAACACATGGCGGGTCCGGGTCCCCACCTATATGCATGCACCCAGAACAACCCCCTCCCCAGTCCAGTCCAATCCTGAACGGTTAAAGTTCGCGCCACAGTTCTTAATAGGCGCAATGCTGTGTTGCAAATCAGGGACCAAAATGCAGTACACAACACACGTGTTCGTACACAGATGAACACTTGCACACACATGGACAGGCAGCTGTGGATGAACCATTCCCAAGGAAGTCAGGGTCCTTATGCCTTTAAGTGTGGCCGAAGAGAGAGCACTGCAGTAAATGGGGCTTTGTTTCTTTCCATCCTTCGCACCTGCTTTTGCTATCAGATGATATCACCACATCATAAAACCCGCAAGCCACCAGAGGAATGTTCCTGGCTCCATGGTATGCTTGGAGCTGGGGCAGGGTGGCAAACTTTTAACAGGAGATGGTGGATAAAAGGTTCGTTGCCCTTTAACAGAACCTGAAGCGCCAAGTGTCCGCAGCAGGTTGTGCCCCCTAAGAAGGTTCCCTGGATGGTTTCAGTAGGCCAGATGGCTATTGGAGGCCAAGCCAAGCCATTGGTTTTTTTGTCTTTGGACAGCCCCAAGAAGAAGGCACACCAAAGGGTGATTAACACGTGGAATTCACTGCCACAGGAGGTGGCGGTGGCTACAAGTATAGACAGCTTCAAGCAGAGATTGGATAAACATCTGGAGCAGAGGTCTAGCAGAGCCTACTAGTGATGCTCTGTATTCTTGGTGCTTTTTTTGGTGGGGGGGACAGCGAGAGGGCTTCTGGAGTTCTGGCCCCATTGGTGGACCTCCTGATAGCACCTGGGTTTTTTGGCCACTGTGTGACACAGAGTACTGGACTGGGTGGGCCATTGGCCTGATCCAACATGGCTTCTCTTATGTCTGGGGCAGGGATGCTCTGTATTCTTGGTGCATGGGGGGGCACAGTGGGAGGGCTTCTAGTCTCCTGGCCCTACTGGTGGACCTCCTGATGGCACCTGGGGTTTTTGGCCACTGTGTGACACAGACTGGAGGGGGCATTGGCCTGATCCAACATGGCTTCTCTTCTGTTCTTATGTGACACAGTGTTGGATTGGATGGGCCATTGGCCTGACCCAACATGGCTTCTCTTAGGTTCTTAGGAGAGCGCTATGTCTTTAGTTAACTTAATGATCTTATTTGTGGGCTCTTTAAAAACAAGACAATCCCAGAATGTAGTCACTGGAGCTGAAAACACCCACATATTCTCCTCACTTGGGCCCAAAAACGTGGGCTGCAAAGTTAAGCACAGAGGTGGCCAAATTGCAGCTCGGGAGCCACATGTGGCTCTTTCACGCGTATTGTGTGGCTCTTGAAGCCTCCATTAACCCGTTGGCTGGCTTGGAGAAGGCGTTCCTGTTTTTAAATCACTTCAAGCAAACCAGCTGGCAGCTTGGAGAATGCATTTAAAATTGCTTTCTTTCCACCTCTCCATCTTTCCTTCCTTCCTTCCTTCCTTCCTTCCTTCCTTCCTTCCTTCCTTCCTTCCTTCCTTCCTTCCTTCCTTCCTTCCTTCCTTCCTTCCTGTCTTTTAGCTCTCAAACATCTAATGTTCATGTCTTGCGACTATCAGATATCAGATATCTTACATGCTTTTAATGTGACTAAACAAGTTTGGCCACCCCTGGTTTAGCTGGGCTGAAAGGAAAGAAAATCACCCCTTCCCTGCCGTCCCTTGAAAAGTATGGCTGCATTCTGCAAAAAGAAAGGCCTCCATATGATGGATCACACCAGGGAGGGTGCAATACATCCAGCAATGCATTTCACACAGTGGCCAACCAGCTCCTCTGGAAGGAGGGACAACAACAGGGCATAGGGACTAAGACCTTCCCCTAAGAAGAACATCAGAGGAGCCCTCCTGGGTCACACCAGTGAGGGTCCATCTAGTCCACTAGTCTGTCATTAGTCCATCTAGCCCAGCCTCCTGTCTCACACAGTGACCAACCAGTTCCTCTGGAGGGCCAACAACAGGGCAGAGAGGCTGAGGCCTTCCCCTGAGAAGAACATCAGAAGAGCCCTGCTGGATCAAACTACGGTAATGGTCCATCTAGTACAGCCTCCCATCTCACACAGTGGCCAGCCAGTTCCTCTGGAGGGCCAAAAACAGGGGAGAGAGAGAGGCCGAGGCCTTCCCCTGAGAAGAACATCAGAAGAGCCCTCCTGGATCAGACCAGTGACGGCCCATTTCGTCCAGCCTCCTGTCTCACACAGTGGCCAGCCCATTCCTCTGGAGGGCCAACAACTAGACAGAGAGGCCAAGGCCTTCATAAGAACATCAGGAGAGCCCTGCTATATCAGACCAGTGTGGGTCCATCTAGTCCAGCCTCCTGTCTCACACAGTGGCCAACCAGTTCCTCTGGAGGGCCAATAAATAAATATAAATAAAATGTTATTATTATTATTAACAACAGGGCAGAGGCTGAGACCTTCCCCTGAGAAGAACATCAGGAGAGCCCTGCTTGCTCAGAGCACTGAGGGTCCATCTAGTCCAACCTCCTGTCTCACACAGGGGCCAACCAGCTCCTCTGGAGGGCCAGCAACTGGGCATGAAGGCCAAGGATGTTGCCTGATGTTGCCTCCTGGTTCTGGGAGGCTAGGTGCCTCTGAATGAAGAAGAAGATATTGGATTTATATCCCGCCCTTCACTCCGAAGAGTCTCAGAGCGGCTCACAATCTCCTTTACCTTCCCCACAACAGACACCCTGTGAGGTAGATGAAGATATTGGATTTATATTCTGCCCTCTACTCTGAAGAGTCTCAGAGCGGCTCACAATCTCCTTTACCTTCTTCCCCCACAACAGACACCCTGTGAGGTAGATGAAGATATTGGATTTATATCCCGCCCTCCACTCCGAAGAGTCTCAGAGCGGCTCACAATCTCTTTTCCCTTCCTCCCCCCACAACAGACACCCTGTGAGGTAGATGAAGATATTGGATTTATATTCTGCCCTCTACTCTGAATCTGAGTCTCAGAGCGGCTCACAATCTCCTTTCCCTTCCTCCCCCCACAACAGACACCCTGTGAGGTAGATGAAGATATTGGATTTATATCCCGCCCTCCACTCCGAAGAGTCTCAGAGTGGCTCACAATCTCCTTTCCCTTCCTCCCCCCACAACAGACACCCTGTGAGGTAGATGAAGATATTGGATTTATATCCCACCCTCCACTCCGAAGAGTCTCAGAGCGGCTCACAATCTTTTTTATCTCCCTCCCCCACAACAGACACCGTGTGAGGTGGGTGGGGCTGAGAGGGCTCTCACAGCAGCTGCCCTTTCAAGGACAACCTCTGCCAGAGCTATGGCTGACCCAAGGCCATCCCAGCAGCTGCAAGCGGACGAGTGGGGAATCAAACCCAGTTCTCCCAGATAAGACCACTACACCAAACTGGCTCTAATGTGAACGTTCCCCTCGGTCACCCCAAAGGGTGATTAACATGTGGAATTCACTGCCACAGGAGGTGGTGGCGGCCACAAGTATAGCCACCTTCAAGAGGGGTTTAGATAAAAATATGGAGCACAGGCCCATCAGTGGCTATTAGCCACAGTGTATGTATGTATATAAAATTTTTTGCCACTGTGTGACACAGAGTGTTGGACTTGATGGGCCGTTGGCCTGATCCAACATGGCTTCTCTTATGTTCTTACTAGTCGCTGACAGCCTTTCCTACCCCATCCTCACTACCCTGAGTTCAGCACCTCCAGGAATCCCATGCCCTGGAGTTGGCAACCCCAGCCAGAAGCGCAGAGAGCCCCAGACAGCCCCTCCCCCCCGGCCCTGGCCTGTCTCTCGCGCGCCCCCTTGCGGCAAGGCCTCTTCGCTCTCCCTTTGGCCGGGGCTGCTTGGGCGGGGGGGGGGCAGCTCTTCCTTCCCGTCTGCGGGGGAGGGAGGGGGGTAGAGCAAGGGGCGGGGGGGGCGCAGCGAGGCCTGGGCCGGGTTGGGGGACAGGCAAGGAGGCCTGGGGGGGGGGCGTCCCGCTCCCACACCCGCCGCGGGGTGAAGGGGCCGTCGAGCAGCCTCTGGGAGCCGCCGCCCCCCCCCGCTCCGCCCCCCTCCCTCCACTTTCTCGGCGAGGCTCGACTTTTGGAAGCAATTTGCAGAAATGTGCTGCGAAAAAGATTGGCCCCAGTGAAGAACAAAGGGAAGGGGGCGAGGGCGGGAGGGGCGGGCAGGAGCCCAGCGGATTTATAGACTGCGAGCGGGGGGGGGGGCAGCTCCAAGCCCCCCCCCCCAGGCCAGCAAGCGCCGGCTGGAGAGATGGGGCGGGGGGGGGGGGCGCCGGCAGAAGTCCTGCGCGGGGCCGGGAAGGTGTTTTTGGCCGGCGGCCCAGAGTGGAGGTTGGGTGTGCAGGGACGGGCTGGAGCGGCCGGGAGGGAAGGGAAGGGAAAGGAACAGCTCAAAAGTTCACGGAGCTGCGGCGGAAGCCTGGAGGGCGGTGGGGAGAGAAGGAGGCAGGACAGGACGCGCGGCTGCCTCTAGGGGGCAGCACGTGGGGCAGGGGCCACCGGCTATAACCCAGGTTGCCAACCTCCAGGTGGGACCTGAAGATCTCAAAAGGACATCAGAAGTGTCCGGCTGGGTCAGACCAGGGAGGGTCCATCTAGACCAGCCTCCTGTCTCACACAGGGGCCAGCCAGTTCCTCTGGAGGGCCAAGAACAGGGCAGAGAGGCCGAGGCCTTCCCCTGAGAAGAACCTCAGAAGAACACTGCTGGGACAGACCAGGGAGGGTCCATCTAGTCCAGCCTCCTGTCTCACAGAGGGGCCAACCAGTTCCTCTGGAGGGCCAGCAACAGGGCAGAGAGGCTGAGGCCTTCCCCTGAGAAGAGCATCAGAAGAGCCCTGCTGGGTCAGACCAGGGAGTGTCCATCTAGTGCAGCCTCCTGTCTCACACAGTGGCCAACCAGTTCCTCTGGAGGGCCAACAACAGGGCAGAGAGGCCCAGGCCTTCCCCTGAGAAGAACATCAGAAGAGCCCTGCTGGGTCAGACCAGGGAGGGCCCATCCAGACCAGCCTCCTGTCTCACACAGGGGCCAGCCAGTTCCTCTGGAGGGCCAACAACAGGGCAGAGGGGCCGAGGCCTTCCCCTGAGAAGAACCTCAGAAGAGCCCTGCTGGGTCACACCAGTGAGGGTCCATCTAGTCCAGCCTCCTGTCTCACACAGTGGCCACTCAGTTCCTCTGGAGGGCCAACAACAGGGCAGAGGGGCCGAGGCCTTCCCCTGAGAAGCACATCCGAAGAGCCCTGCTCGGTCAGACCAGGGAGGGTCCATCTACTCTATCATCCCATCTTACCTAGTAGTCTTTCCCTTGGTTTGTCCGGTCTGTATTGGAGAATACTTTGAGGGTGGATCTGGGAGAGGGTTTGGTTTGAGGAGGGGAGTGACCTTCGCATGGTACCATGCCCGAGTCTCCACCCTCCAAGGGAGCTGATCTCTGCCAGCTGGAGATCAGTTGTAAAAGTTGTATCAGACTGACCAAGAGAGAGATCTTGGGGTCGTGGTAGGTAACTCACTGAAAATGTCAAGACAGTGTGCGTTTGCAATAAAAAAGGCCAACGCCATGCTGGGAATTATTAGGAAGGGAATTGAAAACAAATCAGCCAGTATCATAATGCCCCAGTATAAATCGATGGTGCGGTCTCATTTGGAGTACTGTGTGCAGTTCTGGTCGCCGCACCTCAAAAAGGATATTATAGCATTGGAGAAAGTCCAGAGAAGGGCAACTAGAAAGATTAAAGGACTGGAACACCTTCCCTATGAAGAAAGGTTAGAACGCTTGGGGCTCTTTAGCTTGGAGAAACGTCGACTGCGGGGTGACATGATAGAGGTTTACAAGATAATGCATGGGATGGAGAAAGCAGAGAAAGAAGTACTTTTCTCCCTTTCTCACAATACAAGAACTCGTGGGCATTCCATGAAATTGCTGAGCAGTCAGGTTAAAACGGATAAAAGGAAGTACTTCTTCACCCAAACGGTGATTAACAGGTGGAATTCACTGCCACAGGAGGTGGTGGCAGCCACAAGCATAGCCACCTTCAAGAGGGGTTTAGATAAAAATATGGAGCAGAGGTCCATCAGTGGCTATTAGCCACAGTGTGTGTGTATATATAAAAAAAATTTGGCCACTGTGTGACACAGAGTGTTGGACTGGATGGGCCTTTGGCCTGATCTAACATGGCTCCTCTTATGTTCTTAAAAGCAGGAGATCTCTAGGCCCCACCTGGAGGCTGGCAACCCTACCTTCCCCAATGTACCCTCCCTGGCTCTGGGATTCAGAGGCTGACTGCGTCTACATGTGGAGGTTCCCCTCAGCCACTGACAGACTTCTCCTCCATGAATCTATCCAATCCCCTTCGAAAGCTGTCTGTTCCTGTGGCCATCACTGCACCCTCTGGCAGCAGATTCCAAATGTTAATCGGTGTCTGTAAAGAAGAAGACTTATACCCCGCCTTTCTCCTTGAATCAGAGATTCAGAGCGGCTTACAATCGCCTGTCTTCTCCCCCACAACAGACACCTGTGAGGTGGGTGGGCTGAGAGAGCTCTGACAGAAGCTGCCCTTTCAAGGACAACCCTGCAAGCGCTAGGGCTGACCCAAGGCCATTCCAGCAGGTGCAAGTGGAGGAGTGGGAATCAAACCCGGTTCTCCCAGATAAGAGTCCACGCACTTAACCACTACACCACACTGGCTCTCGTATTTTTTATTCAGTCCTGAACCTATTGCCCATGGGATGTCCTCAAGTTTTAGTATTTTGGGAGAGGGAGAAACATCTCTCCACCCCGTGCATAATTTTATAAACCTTTAGCATATCTCCTGCCCCCATCACCTTTTTTAAAAATGGAAAAGTTCCAGACCCTTCAGCCTTTTCTCCTAGAGAAAGGCTATTCCAACTGGTCTCCAGGTTACAGAGATCATAAGAACATAAGAGAAGCCATGTTGGATCAGGCCAGTGGCCCATCCAGTCCAACACTCTGTGTCACACAGTGGTCAAAAAACCCAAGTGCCATCAGGATGTCCATCCGTGGGGCCAGGACACTAGAAGTCCTCCCACTGTGCCCCCACAAGCACCAAGAATACAGAGCATCACTGCCCCAGACAGAAGAACATAAGAGAAGCCATGTTGGATCAGTCCAGTGGCCCCTCCAGTCCAACACTCTGTGTCACAGAAGAACATAAGAGAAGCCATGTTGGATCAGGCCAGTGGCCTATCCAGTCCAACACTCTGTGTCACAGAAGAACATAAGAGAAGCCATGTTGGATCAGGCCAATGGCCCATCCAGTCCAACACTCTGTGTCACACAGTGGCCAATATATATGTGTGTGTGTATACATATACACACACACATCTACATACATACATATGCACAATTCCCCTGGAGAAAATGGCTCCTTTGGAAAGTGGGCTCTGGGGCTTGTACCCTTCTGAGGTCTTTCCCCTCCCCAGACCCCCACTTCCAAATCTCCAAGATTCCCTTCCCAAGGAACTGGCAACTCTACTTGTTGGGGAAGCCTCAGGAAAAAGTTGGCAGCTTCCAAACTGAAGGTTTCCCCTGCTGCTTCAGTCTGCCCCCTCTCTGGCCAGCGGGCCTAGTATTAGGTTGCCAACAGGCCAGAAGAAAAATATCCTGCCCTTTGCAGAGGCTTCAGTTGTGGAAACAAGCTGGAAGGGGTCCAGAGGAGGACAATGAAGATGGTGAGGGGTCTGGAGACCAAGTCCTATGAGGAAAGGTTGAAGGAGCTGGGGATGTTCAGCCTGGAGAGGAGGCGGCTGAGAGGTGATAGGATCACCATCTTCAAGTCCTTGCAGGGCTGTCCTATAAAGCAGGGGTGGGGAACCTTTTTTCTGCCAAGGGCCATTTGGATATTTATAACATCATTCACGGGCCATACAAAATTATCAGCTTAAAAATAGTGCTCCGCCAAGGGAGAACAATTCAGGCCGGCGAAAATAATACAAATAATTGTTCTTCGATTTGAAGTCACATGGGGAGAGCCTAATTCAGCACACACACCCGCCAATCTGGGCAAATGCCTAGGTCCAAGCATATTAGACCACATCCCCTACTTTTAGCATATTAGGTCACACAACCATTAGCATATTAGGCCACACCATCCGAGATAATCGTGTGCAAACTCAACTGGTGGTAGCTGACGTTCCCCACCCCTGCTATAAAGGATGATATGGAGTTGTTTTCTGTAGCCCCAGAATGTAGAACCAGAACCAACGGTCTGAAATAAAATCAGAAGTGTTTCCAGCTCAACATTAGGAAGAACTTCCTTACCATTAGAGCAATTCCTCATTGGAACAGGCTTCCTCCTCGGGAGGTGGTGGGCTCTCCTTCCTTGGAGGTTTTTAAACAGAGGCCAGATGCCCATCTGACAGCAATGAGGGTCCTGTGAATTTAGGGGGAGGTGCCTGTGAGTTTAGAGCGGTTCCTCAGTGGAACAGGCTTCCTCCTCGGGAGGTGATGGGCTCTCCTTCCTTGGAGGTTTTTAAACAGAGGCCAGATGCCCATCTGACAGCAATGAGGATCCTGTGAATTTAGGGGGAGGTGTTTGTGAGTTTCCTGCATTGTGCAGGGGGTTGGACTAGATGACCCTGGAGGTCCCTTCCAACTCTATGATTCTATGACCACTTCAGGCTTCCCTCCTCTCATTCAGTTCTTGCATGTGATGCCCACATGTGGAGATGGCAGGAGAGGGCTCTGTGTTTGGATTCTGTCCCTTCCCACTGTGAGTGGCTGACATACTCTTCCAGAGGGGAAGGGTTGCATGCACACGGAAACTTAGCTTCTCAGGGTTAAAAGTGCCTCATCTAGCCTTCTGTCCTGACAGGGTAATTTTTATTTACTTCATTTGTATCTTGCCTTTCTCCCCAATAAGGACCCAAAGGAGTTTCTCCTCTCTTTTATCCTCACAAACACCCTGTAATGTAGGTTAGACAGAGATGGTGTGCCTGTCCCAAGGTCACCCAGCCAGCTTCCCTAGCAGGAGTAGGGATCTGAACCTGGGGCTCCCAGATGGTAGACCCGGGGTGGCCAAACATGCATAATGTAAGAGCCACAAGACATAAACACCAGATGTTTGCTGCCCTTTCAAGGACAACTCCTATGAGAGCTATGGCTGGCCCAAGACCATTCCAGCAGCTGGGAAGGAAGGATATAGATGGGGGAGGGAGGTGCAGCTGGAAAGAAAGCAACTTTAACTTTAAATGCATTCTGCAAGCCACTGGCCAACGGGGCAGTGGGGGCTTCAAGAGCCACATAAAATGCGTGAAAGAGCCACATGTGACTCCTGAACCACAGTTTGGGCACTCCGGCCTAGACTGACGCTTGAGCCCCTATGCCACACCGGCTCTGTGGGGGGAGAGGGGTAGATTCCCTTCTGCAGGGGGCACCCGTGGTCTGACTGTGCACACCTGAGAGACAGCAGGAGCATCTAGTATGTCGCCAGGGAGACTTTGACCACCAAGTCCTGCTTCACCCAGCAGATGTGGAAGACGCACAGACCGGGGGGGGGGGGGGTACATAAAGTAGGGGGAGCCATTGCATCAGCAACAGGCAGCCACAAGCAGCTCCCCCCGCCCACCATGGAGACCTGTGTAGGAACCAGGAACCAGAGAGGAGGCGGCAAAGGGAGATTCTCTAATCCCCACGCAAGCCTCTTGCAGCAACAACCTCCCCTCTCTTCTCTCCCTCCCCAACTTTCTCTTTCTCCTCTCCCTTTCTTTAATTAAAACCTGATTTTGCTCCCGGCCTGCCCAGGAATGAGGCATGGAAACCATTACGCCCACTTATTATTGTTTCAAAACCTTCCCAAACTGCAGGTTATTAGGAGGAATAATCTCCGCTCCGACCACAGTATGCAGACGGGGGGGGGGGGGGGGGCGATGGATGGATGGCGCACCCAGCTTCCCCTCATCGCTGATGGGGGTGGGCGGAAGCTTTCGACCGGGATGTCACTGGACCAAGTCTGATGACCCAGCCTTGGGGGTCTCAAGCGGCTGCTGACTTGGGTGCTTCTAGATCGCTTTAAAGGATGTCAGCCTCTGAATCCCAGAACCAGGAGGCAACATCAGGGGAAGACCTCAGCCTCCATGCCCTGTTCTTGGTCCTGCAGAGGAACTGGTTGGCCACTGGGTGAGACAGGAGGCTGGACTAGATGGACCCTCACTGGTCTGATCCAGCAGCGCTCTTCTGAGGTTCTTCTCAGGGGAAGACCTCAGCCTCTCTGCCCTGTTGTTGGCCCTCCAGAGGAATTGGTTGGCCACTGTACGAGGCAGGAGGCTAGGTGACTAGGTGGACCCTCACTGGTCTGACCCAGCAGGGCTCTTCTGATGTTCTTCTCAGGGGAAGACCTCGGCCTCTCTGCCCTGTTGATGGTCCTCCAGATGAACTGGTTGGCGTCAGTGTGAGACAGGAGGCTGGACTAAATGGACCCTCCCTGGTTTGATCCAGCAGGGCTCTTCTGAGGCTCTTCTCAGGGGAAGGCCTTGGCCTCTCTACCCTGTTGTTGGCCCTCCAGAGGAACTGGTTGGCCACTGTGTGAGACAGGAGGCTGGACTAGGTGGACCCTCCATTGTCTGACCCAGCAAGGCTCTTCTGATGTTCTTTTCAGGGGAAGGCCTTGGCCTCTCTGCCCTGTTGTTGGCCCTCCAGAGGAACTGGTTGGCCACTGGGTGAGACAGGAGGCTGGACTAGATGGACCCTCACTGGTCTGACCCAGCAAGTCTCTTCTGATGTTCTTCTCAGGGGAAGGCCTCGGCCTCTCTGCCTTGTTGTTGGCCCTGCAGAGGAACTGGTTGGCCACTGTGTGAGACAGGAGGCTGGACTAGGTGGACCCTCCATTGTCTGACCCCGCAAGGCTCTTCTGATGTTCTTTTCAGGGGAAGGCCTTGGCCTCTCTGCCCTGTTGTTGGCCCTCCAGAGGAACTGGCTGGCCCCTGTGTGAGACAGGAGGCTGGGCTAGATGGACCCTCCCTGGCCTGACCCAGCAAGGCTCTTCTGATGTTCTTCTCAGGGGAAGACCTCGGCCTCTCTGCCCTGTTGTTGGCCTTCCAGAGGAACTGGCTGGCCTCTGTGTGAGACAGGAGGCTGGACTAGATGGACCCTCCCTGGTCTGACCCAGCAGGGCTCTTCTGATGTTCTTCTCAGGGGAAGGCCTCAGCCTCTCTGCCCTGTTGCTGGCCCTTCAGAGGAACTGGCTGGCCACTATGTGAGACAGGAGGCTGGACTAGATGGACCCTCCCTGGTCTGACCCAGCAGGGCTCTTCTGATGTTCTTCTCAGGGGAAGGCCTCAGCCTCTCTGCCCTGTTGCTGGCCCTTCAGAGGAACTGGCTGGCCACTATGTGAGACAGGAGGCTGGAGTAGATGGGCCCTCCCTGGTCTGACCCAGCAGGGCTCTTCTGATGTTCTTCTCAGGGGAAGGCCTCAGCCTCTCTGCCCTGTTGCTGGCCCTCCAGAGGAACTGGCTGGCCTCTGTGTGAGACAGGAGGCTGGACTAGATGGACCCTCCCTAGTTTGACGCAGCACGGCTCTTCTGATGTTCTTTTCAGGGGAAGGCCTCAGCCTCTCTGCCCTGTTGCTGGCCCTTCAGAGGAACTGGCTCGCCACTATGTGAGACAGGAGGCTGGACTGGATGGACCCTCCCTGGTCTGGCCCAGCAGGGCTCTTCTGATGCTCTTCTCAGGGGAAGGTCTCAGCCTCTCTGCCCTGTTGTTGGCCCTCCAGAGGAACTGGTTGGCCACTGTGTGAGACAGGAGGCTGGTCTGGATGGGCCCTCCCTGGTCTGACCCAGCAGGGCTCTTCTGATGCTCTTCTCAGGGGAAGGTCTCAGCCTCTCTGCCCTGTTGTTGGCCCTCCAGAGGAACTGGTTGGCCACTGTGTGAGACAGGAGGCTGGACTGGATGGACCCTCCCTGGTCTGACCCAGCAGGGCTCTTCTGATGCTCTTCTCAGGGGAAGGCCTCGGCCTCTCTGCCCTGTTGTTGGCCCTCCAGAGGAACTGGGTGGCCACTGTGTGAGACAGGAGGCTGGACGAGATGGACCCTCCCTGGCCTGACCCAGCAAGGCTCTTCTGATGTTCTTATGAAGCCAGGCCTGTTGGGAAGCCTTGTAGATGAGGGGCAGGCCTACAAAGCCAAGAAGCTCTTCTGTATCCAAATGGGGATCCCAGAAGAGAAGTGTGCTCCAAGGGTCAGTTGGGGCTTTGGGGTCATGAGCCCTTGGGAGGGTGCACTGGGAGGAGCAGTTTTTTTTCACTGCTGAGCTCTATCTTTGTGCCTCTTTTTTCTCCTGGCTCCCTGTGCGGGGGACTCCTTGCCAGGCCCACGAAGTTGGCCTGTCCTTGCTAGCTGATAAATATTTTAGGTTGTCACGGATCTTGGCCTTCCTGTGACATATTGCTGGGGACACTCCATTGCAGGGCTCTGTCTGAAGCACCTCCCAGGATTGCCATCCTCCTGTGTGGCCTGGAGATCTCCCAGAATTCCAACTGATTTCCAGGCTTCAGAGATCAGGTCTGCTGGACAAAATGGCTGCTTTGGGGGCCCCCACTGCTCTCTCTCTCTCTCTACCTTACCATGCCTCAATCTATCCTCCCTCCCTCTCTCTCTCATCCATCCATCCATCCACATCCCTATCTTACTTATCTATCAATGTTCCCTCTAAGGCAGGGGTGGCCAAACTGTGCCTCAGGAGCCACATGTGGCTCTCAAAACCCACCCCCCACCACATCAGCCAGCTTGAAGAAGGCATTTCTCTCCTTAAACCACTTCCTCAAGCCCAATCAGCTGGCAGCTTGGCGAATGCATTTGAAGTTGCTATCCTTCCATCTCTCCCTTCCTCCTGCCTCCCCCATCTATTTTCTTCCTTCCCTCCCTCCTCTCCCCATATATTTTCCTTCCTTCCTTCCTTCCTTCCTTCCTTCCTTCCTTCCTTCCTTCCTTCCTTCCTTCCTTCCTTCCTTCCTTCCTTCCTTCATTCCTTCCTTCCCTCCATCTATTTCCTGCCCTCCCTCCCTTCCCACCCTTCCCCCATCTATTTTCCTTCCTTCCCTCCCACCCTCCCCTCCCCATCTATTTCCTTTCCTTCCTTCCCGCCCTCCCTCCCCCATCCATTTCCCTCCCTCTCTTTCTGCCCTTCCTCCCTCCCCATCTATTTTCTTTCTTTCCCCGCCCTCCCTCCCCCATCCATTTCACTCCCTCCATTCCCACCATTCCTCCCCTCCCCCATTTATTTCCCTTCCTTCCTTCCCACCCTCCCTCTCCCATTCATTTCCCTTCCTTCCCGCCCTTCCTCCCCTCCCCATCTATTTTCCTTCCTTCCTTCCTTCCCACCCTCCCTCCCCCATCCATTTCCCTCCCTCCTTCCTTCCCGCCCTCCTGCCCCATCTATTTTCCTTCCTTCCTTCCTTCCTTCCTTCCTTCCTTCCTTCCTTCCTTCCTTCCTTCCTTCCTTCCTTCCTTCCTTCCTTCCCTCCCTCCCTCCTCACTAATATCCAATGTTCATGTCCTGCAGCTCTCTGCATCTGGTGTTTATTCTACGTGGCTCTCACCTGCTCTAAGGTGTGGAGTCTTGTGAGCAAAACTTCTACTTCATGAGCTACTGGCATTAAAGTTGTGAGCTCCTGCATCCATTAGTTTGCTCTGAGACCATCCTTCCTGAGCTGGAGGCTAAAAAACTGTGAGCTAGCTCACACTAACTCAGCTACCTCACATTAACACAGCTCTAATGCACTGCTCACAGCTTTATACAACACTGAGCTTTCAAAGGTATAGCACTGTATAAAGCCATGAGCAGTGGGTTCAAGCAGCGCACCTTCCTTTCTCGGGGGGGGGGAGGTCTCCTGGGCATCTCTCTTCTTGAATATGGTAACCCAGTGCGGGGGGGTGGGGGGAGAGAAGACCAGAACAAAAATTGACCTCAGCTTGAAACTCGTGAGAGAAACTGATTGCTCGACCATTGTTCATCCTTTTCGGGCAAGGAATCTCCTTTTGAGTTCTATATTTATATCAAGGACTATTCTTTGTGTTCTGTTTTGTATTCGTTCTTTTGTCTGTTAAAAGAAAAGTGTTATGGGTCAAGATTATTGCGATGGAAAACAAAATGTCTTTGTTCTGGAGAAGATGTTTGATTGAACAGTGCCAGGATACCTGCAAGTATCCATGAACAATCATCTTAGCTGCCAGCTCGACACCCCCTTCCACTTGGAGGGAGCCTCTTTTTCGCATCTTGAGGCCAAAATCCGAATGTGCCCTAGAACTCCCAAGAAGTTTTGTGATTCGAACCCAGGCCTCACAGCCTCCCCTCTCCTACCTCAGTAGCCAAAAGATGTGCTTTTAATGGCCTTGAGATGCATTGTGAGATGTTGTAGAACGTTAAAGCCAAGACAAACTAGAGATGGACGTTCTTGGCTTCTCCAGCCAAGATTCCACAAACCTTTGTCACACACAAAACAAAGCAGTAAACAAGTGCACCTTTAAGACCAACTAAGTTTTATTCAGAATGCAAGCTTTCGTATGCTCTTAAGCAGATTTCATCAGACAAAACTGGAATGGCAAGCCACCTTTAAATATAGAGAAAGTGGCAGTGAGTTGGTATGTAGAATCATGGGAATGTTCTTAGCAGATTAAAAGAATCACAAATTGGGGTCTTGTGTTTGTTAGTCAGTGTTGAACTGGGCTGAAACAACAGTGGAGGGTGACAAAAAACAGATGGATGTTGTAGGTGTGAAGTGCCATAAATCTGGGTATCATTCTGGCTTTGTTAGTTCTGGGTTTAAATAGAGGGCATTAGTTTCCCAAGAGATTATAAACGTCATTATAGTTTGCCATTAGGAAAAAAAGAATACATTAAAATATAATGGAAGATGGGTTAGTATATGTAATAAGATAAACAGCCAATATCCCTTATTTGAGTGTGTCAATACAAAACCCCCCCCAATATTCTGATGTTCTTCAGTTGCATAGTCGAGTCCGACGCTTTGCAACCCCATGGACAAAGTCACGCCAGGCGCTTCCTGTCTTCCACCATCCTCCTTAGTCTGCTCAAATTCGTGTTAGTTACATCAGTAACGCTGTCCAGCCATCTCCTCTTTTGCCACCCCCTTCTTCTTTGGCCTTCTGTCTTTCCCTGCATCAGGGTCTTCTCCAGGGAGTGCTCCCTTCTCTTTTGGTAGCCAAAGTATTTGAGCTTCAGCTTCAGCATCTGACCTTCCAGGGAACAGTCTGGGTGGATTTCCCTTAGGACTGACTGATTGGATCTTCTTGCAGTTCAAGGGATCTCAAGAGTCTTCTCCAGTGAGTGCTCCCTTCTCCTTTGGTGGCCAAAGTATTAGAGCTTCAGCATCTGACCTTCCAGTGAATAGTCTGGGTTGATTTCCCTTAGGACTGACTGACTGGATCTTCTTGCAGTCCAAGGGGCTCTCAAGAGTCTTCTCCAGCACCACAGCTCGAAAGCATCTATTCTTCTGCGCTCAGCGTTCCTTATGGTCCAGCTCCCACAGCCATACATTCCATCACTTTGACTATACGGACTTTTGTTGGCAGAGTGATGTCTCTATTTTCTATTATACCGCCCAAGTTCGCCATAGCTGTCCTCCCAAGGAGCAAACGTCTTTAATTTCATGGCTACAGTCACCATCTGCAGTGATCTTGGATCCCAGAAATGTGAAGTCTGTTACTACTTCCATGTCTTCCCCTTCTATTTGCCATGGTGCGATGGGGCCGGATGCCTTGCTCTTAGTTTTTATTCTGATACACTGTTCTAAAGAGAAACACATATTAGTTTGCCATTAGAAAAAAAGGGTACATTAAAATATAGTGGAAGATGAATTAGTATATGTAATGAGATAAACAGCCCATATCCCTTATAAAACTTAGTTGGTCTTAAAGGTGCCTTTTCTACTGCTTTGTTCTATTGCTTCAGACCAACACAGCTGCCCGCTTGATCTACCTTCGTCACACGTCCAGGATGTCGTTGTGGCTTTTCTAACTCCTCCGGCTGAAGAGAGAAGCGCGGGATGGTTCAGCCTGCTGAGAACCACTCGGCGCTGGAGCTAAACGGCACATCCCTCAACTCTAGACCGGCTGGCTTGGAATCCGATCGCCCAGCTGGACAAACCAGGACCACGACTGTCTGGAGTTTGCAGGCATGCAGAACAGCCGCGGAATACAATACTGGCCACATAATTTAGTTTTCGGAACAAACCAGTGATGCATCATGCTAACAATTATGCACAATTGAAGGGATACATAACAATGGCGTTTGGTTTATAGAGTGCTTTCAGGTGTTCGCGGGGACTGAGAGCCAGTTGGTGCAGCGGTTAAGTGTGTGGATCTTATCTGGGAGAACCGGCTTGATTCCCCACTCCTCCACTTGCACCTGCTGGAATGGCCTTGGGTCAGCCAGAGCTCTCTTATCTGGGAGAACCGGGTTTGGTTCCCCACTCCTCCACTTGCAGCTGCTGGAATGGCCTTAGGTCAGCCAGAGCTCTCTTATCTGGGAGAACCAGGTTTGATTCCCCCCTCCTCCACTTGCAGCTGCTGGAATGGCCTTGGGTCAGCCAGAGCTCTCTTATCTGGGAGAACCGGGTTTGATTCCCCCCTCCTCCACTTGCACCTGCTGGAATGGCCTTGGGTCAGCCAGAGCTCTCTTATCTGGGAGAACCGGGTTTGATTCCCCCCTCCTCCACTTGCAGCTGCTGGAATGGCCTTGGGTCAGCCAGAGCTCTCTTATCTGGGAGAACCGGGTTTGATTCCCCACTCCTCCACTTGCAGCTGCTGGAATGGCCTTGGGTCAGCCAGAGCTCTCTTATCTGGGAGAACCGGGTTGATTCCTCACTCCTCCACTTGCACCTGCTGGAATGGCCTTGGGTCAGCCAGAGCTCTCTTCTCTGGAGAACCGGGTTTGATTCCCCACTCCTCCCCTTGCACCTGCTGGAATGGCCTTGGGTCAGCCAGAGCTCTCTTATCTGGGAGAACAGGTTTGATTCCCCACTCCTCCACTTGCAGCTGCTGGAATGGCCTTGGCTCAGTCATAGCTCTCTTATCTGGGATAACCGGGTTTGATTCCCCACTCCTCCACTTGCAGCTGCTGGAATGGCCTTGGCTCAGTCATCGCTCTCTTATCTGGGACAACCGGGCTTGATTCTCCACTCCTCCACTTGCAGCTGCTGAATGGCCTTAAAGATGAAGATAAGAAGATATTGGATTTATATCCCGCCCTCCACTCCAAAGAGTCCTCAGAGTGGCTCACAATCTCCTTTCCTCCTCCACTTGCCTTGGGTCAGCCAGAGCTCTCTTATCTGGGAGAACCGGGTTTGATTCCCCACTCCCTCCACATGCAGCTGCTGGAATGGCCTTGGGTCAGCCATAGCTCTCTTATCTGGGAGAACCGGGTTTGATTCCCTCCTCCTCACTTGCACCTGCTGGAATGGCCTTGGGTCAGCCAGAGCTCTCTTATCTGGGAGAACCGGGTTTGATTCCTCACTCCTCCACTTGCAGCTGCTGGAATGGCCTTGGGTCAGCCAGAGCTCTCTTATCTGGGAGAACCAGGTTTGATTCCCCACTCCTCCACTTGCAGCTGCTGGAATGGCCTTGGCTCAGTCATAGCTCTCTTATCTGGGATAACCGGGTTTGATTCTCCACTCCTCCACTTGGAGCTGCTGGAATGGCCTTAAAGATGAAGATAAGAAGATATTGGATTTATATCCCGCCCTCCACTCCGAAGACTCTCAGAGCGGCTCACAATCTCCTTTCCTCCTCCACTTGCCTTGGGTCAGCCAGAGCTCTCTTATCTGGGAGAACCGGGTTTGATTCCCCACTCCTCCACTTGCAGCTGCTGAATGGCTGGGTCAGCCATAGCTCTCTTATCTGGGAGAACCGGGTTTGATTCTCCACTCCTCCACTTGCAGCTGCTGGAATGGCCTGGGCCAGCCACAGCTCTCTTATCTGGGAGACGGGGTTTGATTCCCCACTCCTCCACTTGCAGCTGCTGGAATGGCTTTGGCTCAGCCATAGCTCTCTTATCTGGGATAAACCGGGTTTGATTCTCCACTCCTCTACTTGCAGCTGCTGGAATGGCCTTGGGCCAGCCACAGCTCTCTTATCTGGGAGAACGGGGTTTGATTCCCCACTCTTCCACTTGCACCTGCTGGAATGGCCTTGGGTCAGCCATAGCTCTCTTATCTGGGAGAACCGGGTTTGATTCCCCACTCCTCCACTTGCACCTGCTGGAATGGCCTTGGGTCAGCTAGAGCTCTCTTATCTGGGAGAACCGGGTTTGATTCCCCACTCCTCCACTTGCAGCTGGTGGAATGGCCTTGGTCAGCCAGAGCTCTCTTATCTGGGAGAACCGGGTTTGATTCCCCACTCCTCCACTTGCACCTGCTGGAATGGCCTTGGGTCAGCCATAGCTCTCTTATCTGGGAGAACCGGGTTTGATTCCCCACTCCTCCACTTGCACCTGCTGGAATGGCCTTGGCTCAGCCATAGCTCTCTTATCTGGGATAACCGGGTTTGATTCTCCACTCCTCTACTTGCAGCTGCTGGAATGGCCTTGGGCCAGCCACAGCTCTCTTATCTGGGAGAACGGGGTTTGATTCCCCACTCTTCCACTTGCACCTGCTGGAATGGCCTTGGGTCAGCCATAGATCTCTTATTTGGGAGAAACCGGGTTTGATTCCCCACTCCTCCACTTGCACCTGCTGGAATGGCCTTGGCTCTGCCATAGCTCTCTTATTTGGGAGAACCGGGTTTGATTCCCCACTCCTCCACTTGCAGCTGCTGGAATGGCCTTGGCTCAGCCATAGCTCTTATTTGCGAGAACCGGGTTTTGATTCCCCACTCCTCCACTTGCAGCTGCTGGAATGGCCTTAAGATGAAGATAAGAAGATATTGGATTTATATCCCGCCCTCCACTCCGAAGACTCTCAGAGCGGCTCACAATCTCCTTTCCTCCTCCACTTGCCTTGGGTCAGCCAGAGCTCCACTCCTTCACTTTCAGCTGCTGGAATGGCCTTGGGTCAGCCATAGCTCTCTTATCTGGGAGAACTGGGTTTGATTCCCCACTCCTCCACTTGCACCTGCTGGAATGGCCTTGGGTCAGCTAGAGCTCTCTTATCTGGGAGAACCGGGTTGATTCCCCACTCCTCCACTTGTACCTGCTGGAATGGCCTTGGGTCAGCCACAGCTCTCTTATCTGGGAGAACCGGGTTTGATTCCCCACTCCTCCACTTGCACCTGCTGGAATGGCCTTGGGTCAGCCATAGCTCTCTTATCTGGGAGAACCGGGTTTGATTCCCCACTCCTCCACTTGCACCTGCTGGAATGGCCTTGGTTCAGTCATAGCTCTCTTATCTGGGATAACGGGATTTGATTCTCCACTCCTCCACTTGCAGCTGCTGGAATGGCCTTGGGTCAGCCAGAGCTCTCTTATCTGGGAGAACCGGGTTTGATTCCCCACTTCTCCACTTGCACCTGCTGAATGGCCTTGGGTCAGCCATAGCTGTCTTATCTGGGAGAACCGGGTTTGATTCCCCACTCCTCCACTTGCACCTGCTGGAATGGCCTTGGGTCAGCCAGAGCTCTCTTATCTGGGAGAACCAGGTTTGATTCCACACTTCTCCACTTGCACCTGCTGGAATAACCTTGGGTCATCCAGAGCTCTCTTATCTGGGAGAACCGGGATGGATTCCCCACTCCTCCACTTGCAGCTGCTGGAATGGCCTTGGGTCAGCCAGAGCTCTGGCAGAGGTTGTCCTTGAAAGGGCAGCTGCTGTGAGAGCCCTCTCAGCTCCACCCACCTCACAGGGTGTCTGTTGTGGGGAGGAAGGGAAAGGAGATTGTGAGCCGCTCTGAGACTCTTCGGAGTGGAGGGCGGGATATAAATCCAATATCTTCTTATCTTCATCTTTAAGACCAACAAAGTTTTATTCAGAATAGGTTGGAATGGGGCAAGCAGCCCTAAATATAACGATATATATAAGGGCAACGAAGATGGTGAGGGGGTTTGGAGACCAAGTCCTATGAGGAAAGGTTGAAGGAGCTGGGGATGTTTAGCCTGGAGAGGAGGCGGCTGAGAGGTGATAGGATCACCATCTTCAAGTCCTTGAAGGGCTGTCCTATAGAGGATGGGGTGGAATTGTTTTCTGTGGCCCCGGAAGGTAGGACCAGAACCAACGGGTTTGAAATTAAATCAAAAGAGTTTCCGGCTCAACATTAGGAAGAACTTCCTGACCGTTCAAGCAGTTCCTCAGTGGAACAGGCTTCCTCCTCGGGAGGTGGTGGGCTCTCCTTCCTTGGAGGTTTTTTCAACAGAGGCTAGATGGCCACCTGACAGCAATGAGGATCCTGTGACTTTAGGGGGAGGGGTTTGTGAGTTTCCTGCATTGTGCAGGGGGTTGGACTAGATGACTCTGAAGGTCCCTTCCAGCTCTATGATTCTGATTCTATGGTATTCAGGACTGCTGGCCATTCCACCCTGTTGTCTGATGAAGTGTGGTTCTAGCACACAAAAGCTTACATTCTGAATAAAACTTTGCTGGTCTTAAGGGTGAATCTTGACTCCTGCTTTGTTCTAAAAATAACAAGTTCTAACACTTACAGAGAAGTTAAAATAGTAAGATTTCTTTGTAAGCTTTACACTTAGCTATAGAATTGGCATTAAAAGGTTCTTTCTCAGAGGGCGTGTCCAAGATGGTGGAGGTCAATAATGGACAGAGAACCACTCCCAGCATCCAAAGATACAAAGGGTTTCTTAAAAAGAACATGTTCACAAGCATTCTTTTTGCACAGCACCAGACTGAGCAAAGGATTCCACAAGAAATGGGTAAAACACAGTTCCTCTCTCCCTGCCTCTATAAGTGCAGGACTAGGGTTGCCAATCCCCAGGTGGGGGCAGGAAATCCGCAGTTTGGAGGCCCTCCCGCCGCTTCAGGGTCATCAGAAAGCAGGGGGAGGGAGGGAAATGTCAGATGTCAAGTCGGTCACCCTGCAAGTTGAGCCTGGAGAGCCGGCTGAAGCTGTCTTGCCCCAGGCCACTCAATAGGGCTGCCAAGTCCAACTCAAGAAATATCTGGGGACTTTGGAGATGGAGCCAGGAGACACTGGGGGTGGAGCCAGGAGCAAGGTTGTGACAAGCATAACTGAACTCCAAAGGGAGTTCTGGCCATTTAAAGGGCCATCGCCTTTTAAATGCCTTCCCTCCATTGGAAATAATGAAGGATAGGGGCACCTTATTTGGGGGCTTTTGGAACTTGGAAGGTATCTTGGGGAGAGGCACCGGATGTTAAGCTAAAACTTTGGTGCCTGTATCTCAAAAAACAGGGGGCCCCAGAGCTCCAGATACCTGCAGATCAATTCTCCATTATACCCCATGGGAATCAGTCTCCATACGGAATAATGTAGTGCCCAAACTCCAAGAAAGACACCCTGGCTTGACCAACCGCCTTAAGCCAAATCTCAGCTATAATCGCCCATTTACTTCTGCATCTTGCCTTTAACTAGCCTTTCTTGTCAACCAAACACCCACCCACCCCACACTAATATGTAATGGTTGAGGATGTCTAGTTCCACTGTGTCTGAAGATGTGTGTGTGCACACTAAAGTTTATACAGCCAGAATAAAACTTTTTTGGTCTTAACATAAGAACATAAGAGAAGCCATGTTGGATCAGGCCAACGGCCCCTCCAGTCCAACACTCTGTGTCAGTGGCAAAAAATTTTATATACACACATACACTGTGGCTAAAGATGATGATGAAAAAGAAGATGAAGATGTTGGATTTATATCCCACCCTCCACTCCGAGACTCAGAGCGGCTTATAATCACCTCTCCCTAACTCCCTCACAACAGACACCCTGTGAGGTGGGTGGGGCTGAGAGAGCTCTCCCAGCAGCTGCTCTTCCAAGGACAGCTCTGCTAGAGCTATGGCGGACCCAAGGCCATTCCAGCAGCTGCAAGTGGAGGAGTGGGGAATCAAACCCGGTTCTCCCAGATAAGAGAGTTATGGCTGACCCAAGGCCATTCCAGCAGCTGCAAGTGGAGGAGTGGGGAATCAAACCTGGTTCTCCCAGATAAGAGAGCTATGGCTGACCCAAGGCCATTCCAGCAGCTGCAAGTGGAGGACTGGGGAATCAAACCCGGTTCTCCCAGATAAGAGAGCTATGGCTGACCCAAGGCCATTCCAGCAGCTGCAAGTGGAGGACTGGGGAATCAAACCCGGTTCTCCCAGATAAGAGAGCTATGGCTGACCCAAGGCCATTCCAGCAGCTGCAAGTGGAGGAGTGGGGAATCAAACCCGGTTCTCCCAGATAACAGAGCTATGGCTGACCCAAGGCCATTCCAGCAGGTGCAAGTGAAGGAGTGGGGAATCAAACCCTGTTTTCCCAGATAAGAGAGCTATGGCTGACCCAAGGCCATTCCTTGGGAGAGCCAGTTTGGTGTAGTGGTTAAGTGTGCGGGCTCTTATCTGGGAGAACCGGGTTTGATTCCCCACTCCTCCACTTGCACCTGCTAGCATGGCCTTAGGTCAGCCATAGCTCTGGCAGAGGTTGTCCTTGAAAGGGCAGCTGCTGTGAAAGCCCTCTCCACCCCACCCACCTCACAGGGTGTTTGTTGTGGGGGAGGAAGGTAAAGGAGATTGTGAGCCGCTCTGAGACTCTTCGGAGTGGAGGGTGGGATATAAATCCAATATCTTCTTCATCTTCTTCTTCTTATTCCAGCAGGTGCAAGTGAAGAAGGGGGAATCA
Organism: Heteronotia binoei; assembly: GCF_032191835.1. Classification (NCBI taxonomy): domain Eukaryota; kingdom Metazoa; phylum Chordata; class Lepidosauria; order Squamata; family Gekkonidae; genus Heteronotia; species Heteronotia binoei. The sequence goes on from NC_083235.1 coordinate 1,710,178, forward strand.
AACCCTGTTCTTCCAGATAAGAGAGCTCTGGCTGACCCAAGGCCATTCCAGCAGGTGCAAGTGAAGGAGGGGGGAATCAAACCCTGTTCTCCCAGATAAGAGAGCTCTGGCTGACCCAAGGCCATTCCAGCAGGTGCAAGTGAAGGAGGGGGGAATCAAACCCTGTTCTCCCAGATAAGAGAGCTCTGGCTGACCCAAGGCCATTCCAGCAGGTGCAAGTGAAGAAGGGGGGAATCAAACCCTGTTCTCCCAGATAAGAGAGCTATGGCTGACCCAGGGCCATTCCAGCAGGTGCAAGTGAAGGAGTGGGGAATCAAACCCTGTTCTCCCAGATAAGAGAGCTCTGGCTGACCCAAGGCCATTCCAGCAGGTGCAAGTGAAGGAGCGGGGAATCAAACCCTGTTCTCCCAGATAAGAGAGCTCTGGCTGACCCAAGGCCATTCCAGCAGCTGCAAGTGGAGGAGTGGGGAATCAAACCCGGTTCTCCCAGATAAGAGAGCTCTGGCTGACCCAAGGCCATTCCAGCAGCTGCAAGTGGAGGAGTGGGGAATCCAAGCCGGTTCTCCCAGATAAGAGAGCTCTGGCTGACCCAAGGCCATTCCAGCAGCTGCAAGTGGAGGAGTGGGGAATCAAACCCGGTTCTCCCAGAGAAGAGAGCTCTGGCTGGCCCAAGGCCATTTTAGCAGCTGCAAGTAGAGAAGTGGGGAATCCATCCCGGTTCTCCCAGATAAGAGAGCTCTGGCTGACCCAAGGCCATTCCAGCAGGTGCAAGTGGCGGAGTGGGGAATCAAACCCGGTTCTCCCAGATAAGAGAGCTCTGGCTGACCCAAGGCCATTCCAGCAGCTGCAAATGGAGGAGTGGGGAATCAACCCCGGTTCCCCCAGATAAGAGAGCTCTGGCTGACCCAAGACCATTCCAGCAGGTGCAAGTGCAGGAGTGGGGAATCAAACCCGGTTCCCCCAGATAAGAGAGCTCTGGCTGACCCAAGGCCATTCCAGCAGCTGCAAGTGGAGGAGTGGGGAATCAAACCCGGTTCCCCCAGATAAGAGAGCTCTGGCTGACCCAAGGCCATTCCAGCAGGTGCAAGTGGAGGAGTGGGGAATCAAACCCGGTTCTCCCAGATAAGAGAGCTCTGGCTGACCCAAGGCCATTCCAGCAGCTGCAAGTGGAGGAGTGGGGAATCCAACCCGGTTCTCCCAGATAAGAGAGCTCTGGCTGACCCAAGGCCATTCCAGCAGCTGCAAGTGGAGGAGTGGGGAATCAAACCCAGTTCTCCCAGATAACAGAGCTATAGCTGACCCAAGGCCATTCCAGCAGTTGCAAGTGGAGGAGTGGGGAATCCAACCCGGTTCTCTCAGATAAGAGAGCTCTTGCTGACCCAAGGCCATTCCAGCAGGTGCAAGTGGAGGAGTGGGAATCAAAGCCGGTTCTCCCAGATAAGCGTCCACGCACTACACTACACCAAACTGGCTGCAAAGAGACAGCTGCAAAGAGCTCCTGCAGCAGATATATTTATTTATTGTGTTTTGTTATTTGTTTCATTTACAACTGACCTTTCTCCCCTGGGGAGACTGCAAGCAACTGACATCATTTGCCTCTCCTCTGTTTTATCCCCCTAACAACCCTGTGAGGGAGGGCAGGTGGCGAGGGTGGGGCCGGTGCAGGACCCCCCAGTGACCTCCCATGGCAGAGTGGGCATTCGAACCTGGGTTGCCCTGCCCTTGGCCCAGCCCTCCAACCAGCACATCACACCACTTTAGCCACCTGAAAGGCAGGTAAAAGGTAAAAATAGCTCAGCCAAGTCTGGCTTGAGTCCAGAGAGAATTCTTGCTATGAGTCTGAATCTCAGTAAAGCGCAACCCTTTTCATTGCAGAAATATAAGGGGAAGCGTGCAGTTCTGGAAGGGGAAAGGGAAGTGGGGCTCGCAGTCTTTTTGAAACTGGGAGGGGGGGCAATTTGAGGAGAGGCATCAGAATCTATGCAGAAAATCTGGTGCCTCTATCTCAAAAAAACAGCTCCCTCAGAGCCCCAGACACACACCAATCAGTTCTCCATTAACCCAATGGACCCCAGTCTCCACAGGGCATAATGAAGTGCCCAACAGTCAACCCCCCTCCCCCACCCACCCTTTCAGATAACGCTAAATGGGAAGCAGGGCCTCCAAACCAGGGGATCCCCTGCCCCCACCTGGGGATTGGCAGCCAGGAAGTGTGGAGGTCGGGGATGCTGCAAAAATGCTTCTTGCGCTTCTGATGCAATTATTTATTTAGTTCACATTTAACCCCATGCTCTGTTCCCTGGAGACCAGTGGGGATTCCGGGAGATCTCCAGGCCCCACCTGGAGGTTGGCAACAGCTGGTAATGTGCAACTGCGCCCTTCCTGGGACCCGCGGGAGCCATTTGATGGCTTGTACCGGGCAGGTAGCAGAGCACCCGGTTCACCCTCGTTCTGCGCGGGAGGCCTGCTGCGCCCTGGACCGTCACCTAGCAGCGGCGGGTGGCTGGGGGGTCTCTGCTCTCCGCTCCTCCCCACCTCTTCGCCGAGCTAGGGGGAGCCTGGCCCCGGCGGGCGGGCGGGCGGGAAGGGTCTAGCCAGAGCCGTTTCCCAGCCGAGGAGGCCGCAGCCTGAAGTCCTGTCCAATGGCGCCCCCTCGTGGCCATGCCCAGAGACGCAGCGCGCAGGTCTGTGCCCCGTTCCTCGAGGGAGGCCGTCGGAAAAGCAAGGGCAGCTCCGGGCAAAGGACTGTCGCGGAAGGGCGTCATAAGGCCCGGGAAGGGGAAAGCCCCAGTCCAGCCACAACTTCAAGACTAACAGTATTTATGGCAGGCGAGGCCACAAATCGGGCTGGCCTTCCAGGCGCTGCTGCTGGACTTTTGCGGTTTTCAGGGAGGGAGGGAGGGAGGACATAAGAACATCAGAGAGAGGAGCCATGTTGGATCAGGCCAATGGCCCATCCAGTCCAACACTCTGTGTCACACAGTGGCCAAGAAAACCAGGTGCCATCAGGAAGTCCATCAGTGGGTCCAGGACACTAGAAGCCCTCCCACTTTCCCCCCCAAGCACCAAGAATACAGAGCATCACTGCCCCAGACAAGAACATAAGAGAAGTCATGTTGGATAAGGCCAATGGCCCCTCCAGTCCAACACTCTGGGTGTTTTCGCACTCACCTTCAGCCGGCGCCGCGACCCTCTTGACGACGGAGGATCTGTGCTGATTTCCCACACGAAGCGCTGGAGCAACCAGAAGAGCCGCCAATTTCCGGCGCGAAGCCCGCTCAAACGTAAATCGCCAAGAAGCAGGAAAACGCTTGAGCGGGCTTCGCGCCGGAAATTGGCGGCTCTTCTGGTTGCTCCAGCGCTTCGTGTGGGAAATCAGCACAGATCCTCCGTCGTCAAGAGGGTCGCGGCGCCGGCTGAAGGTGAGTGCGAAAACACCCGTGTCACACCCGTGTCACACAGTGGCCAATAAACCCCAGGTGCCATCAGGAGGTCCACCAGTGGGGCCAGGACACCAGAAGCCCTCCCACTCTTGCCCCGCAAGCACCAAGAATGCAGAGCATCACTTGTCCCAGACAGAGAGTTCCATCTATAACTTGTAGCTAACGGCCACTGATGGACCTTTGCTCCAGTGTTTATCTAATCCTGAGAGTCTAAAGCAGGGGTGGCCAAACTTGCTTAACTAAGAGCCACATAGGAAAAAACGTCCAATGGAAGGGAGGGAGGAAGGAAATAGACAACAGGAGGAAGGGAGAGGTGGAAAGAAAGCAACGTCAACCTTCAATGCATTCTCCAAGGCGCGGGCTGGTTTGGTTTGGCAAAGTGATTTCGAGAGAGAGATGCCTTCTCCAAACTGGCCGACAGGGCTTCAAGAGCCACACAGGGTGCGTGAAAGAGCCAGATGTGCCTCCCAAACCACAGTTTGGCCATCCCTGGATTAAGGTATTGATTTGACTCCATTTAAGGTATGAATTCTCCTCAGGCCCTTATGGGGGGGGGGGGGGGCGGGGGACCAGGCTGGAAAGGTTTCAACACAATTAATTAATAACGGAGTTTTTAAAAATCCCTTTATGATAACAGTTCGTTGTTTTGCAGGTTCTTGAGCCAAAAGTAGGACGCGCATATTTTGTTAAAAAAAAATATATAATTTCTGGCATGTACCTGCTGCTGCCTACGTGTACGTTTAAGCGCGGAGAGAAAAGATGAGCCACGGCGGCGGCGAGAGACTTTGACGCAATCCACAGACATTTCCTTGCCCGGCGGCGCTCAGGCCAGCCAGCGAGAGGAGGGCGGTAGGGGGACCGATCGGGCCCCAAGAGGCGGCTTGGGTTAGTTTGGGGGCCGGCAGCCTAGATGCTGAGCTGGAGAAGCATCGCCCCCACTGCGGGGGGGGGGGGGGGAATAGGGACAGCGCGAGCGGCAGGAGAGCCTTTCTGAACAGCGCCTCCCTTGGGATCATCCCCCGGGCCCCCAAGAGCCATCTCGGCTGGTCCGCTGGCCAGGGCCCGCTCGCCCACTTGGCAAACTAGACGGCTGCCTAGGGCGCCGGGAGGTGGGGAGCGTGGAATTGGCAAAGGCCTCGTTTGCCTGCCTCCTTCCAGAGGCTCTGGCCGTGGAAGGGCACCCCTGCCCCGGCTCTCCTCCCCCGAGGGACCTCCCAAGGGGGCAGCCCCATACTTGAAAACCTCCTCCCGCTCCCCTGCCGCACAACGAAAAGGCGGCGGCAGGGCCCAGCTCCCTCCGCGCCACCAGCCAGCCGCTCCTCCAGGTGCAAGCACTAGACGGCCGCACCTGCGGCTGCTTCAGCGCGGCCTCCCCCTCCCAAGCGCACCCAGGCGCAGGAAAGCATCCGCGGGGGGGGGGGCGAGGACAGCAGCCACAAGCGCCTCTCCAAGCGCAAGAGCGCGCCAGCTGGGCCGGGAGGCGCCAGCAAAGCGCGCCGTGCGCTCCTCCAAAAAGCCTGGCTGGAGCCGCCGTTGCCGCCGCTCGGTCGGTCGGGGGGGGGGGGGGCGGGAGAGGCCGCTGCCCCCCCTCCCCCCGGCCCGTCTGCCGCGCGAGGAAGCCGCCCGCCGGCCGCGCGCGCGAGGGAGAGGAGAGGAGAGGAGAGGAGGCCCCTTTGGCGAGGCGCGCGCCGGGGGATGCTTAAGATCAAATTAGGGCCATTTATCAAGTCGCCCAGCTGAGAGCGCGTCCCCGGCCGGCCCGCCTCGCTGCATCTGCGGCGGCTCGTGGTGGAATACAGATGCCAGGCGCATAATTCTAACGAAGGGCGACAGGGTCACCTTGCAGCCCAGATGCTCGCGCGCTGACAGATGGCGCTGGCAAACCTGATTAGCCGCCGCCGCCGCCTCGCCAGCTCCCCCCCCCCCCGCCACCTGCAGCCCTCCCGAGAGCTTGCCCACCTCCCCCCCCTACACACACACACACACAGGCACAGGCACGCCCACCCCTCCCCAAAGGATCCAGCCGCTTCCCAGGCAGAGGCGCCGCCGGTGGCAGGAGAGAGGCCGCTGCGCCATCAGGGCCCAACCACCAGAACAGCGCTGCGGGCAGGAAGGAAGGAAGGCAGGCAGGCAGAGGGCAGGGATGGACTGGAAGCACCAGAGCCCAAGGAGAACTGGGCAATGGGGGTGTGACCTTGGGAGCTATTGACCTGGGCCAGGTCCCCGGGCTGGTTTGGTGCAGTGGTTAAGGGCGCCGACTCTTATCTGTTGGGTTTGATCCCCCACTCTTCCACTTGCAGTTGCCGGAATGGCCAGCCAGAGCTCTCTTAGGAGTTGTCCTTGAAAGGGCAGCTGCTGTCAGAGCTCTCTCAGCCCCACCCACCTCACAGGGAGTCTGCTGTGGGGGAGGAAGGGAAAGGAGATTGTAGGCCGCACTGAGACTCTGTCCTTGAAAGGGCAGCTTCTGGGAGAGCTCTCTCAACCCCACCCACCTCACAGGGTGTCTGCTGTGGGAGAGGAAGGGAAAGGAGATTGTGAGCCGCTCTGAGACTCCGTCCTTAAAAGGACAGCTGCTGTCAGAGCCCTCTCAGCCCTACCTGCCTCACAGGGTGTCTGTTGTGGGAGAGGAAGGGAAAGGAGATTGTAGGCTATCTGGGACTCTGTCCTTGAAAGGGCAGCTGCTGTCAGAGCTCTCTCAGCCCCACCCACCTCACAGGGAGTCTGTTGTGGGGGAGAAAGGGAAAAGAGATTGTGAGCGGCTCTGAGACTCTTTGGAGGGCGGGATATAAATCCAATATCGTCATCATCATGCATGATGATCATGCATGAACAATAATGGAGGAGAATTGTGATGGACTAAGCAGTTGCAATTGTAGCCTCATCTCATGCGCTTCCAGAATTCTTTCCTGGAGATGCTGTCCTGAAATGCATCAAGAAGGCACAGCAGAACTTTCAGACACCTGATGGAAGGTGTGTGTGGGGAGGGGGGAGTTGGGGTGTCAGTTGCTCTCTGAGGCAACCCAACAGCATCCCTGTTTTCATCCATGAACTATGGCGGATAAATCATGGCCCCTGAAGTGGCCGTGGGAGGGAGGCCAGAAGATGGAAAGGTGCCGCACAATTGAAGAATGATTTTGCTTTTGTTAAGGATCTGGTTTACACCTGGTTGTTTTGTTTTTACTTACTTTATTTCCAATAATACTTTATTTCCAATAACTTTACAATACTGATATTGTGCCTTTGATCCCCATGGGTTCCAAAATCCTCCTCTCCTCTGTTGTACTCTCACAACAACCCTGTGAGGTAGGTTAGACTGAGAGAGTGTGACTGGCCAAAGTCAGCCAGCCAGCTTCCATGGAATGAGCGGGGATTCGAACCCAGCTCTCTCAGACCCTAGTCCAGCACTCTGACCTCTACACCACACTTGTTCTCACCATTTCTTAGCTACACGTCTTCCTTATGGAGCTCAAAGAGGCTTCCAACATAGAAAAGAGACATAAAATACATTTTTTAAACAACCTTAAAACCAGAATTTAAAATCACAATTCAGTACTCCTAGTAAACTAAACCAAGTGCAGTTTTAAATAAAGCTGATTAGGGGGCTAGAGCCCCTTCCTTAGGAGGAGAGGCTGAAAAGTCTGGGACTTTTGTCAGACCCAGAGTCAAGGAAAAGATAGTTGAAGTTTAAGATCTTTATTCCAGCTTCATGGGCATACACACGCGTTGTCAGAACTGACCTCTCTGTCAGTTTCCCCAACTTTTAAACCTTTGCCCTGACTCTTATAAATCAAGCCAAAGCGCGCCAAGCAAAAGTGGGGGTTTTGTGTGGGGTTTTTACTAAGCTCTCATCACCTCAGGTGCCCGCTATCAGTTCATGGTTTGCATCTCCTCCAGCAATTTGACCTTGGTTACCTAGCAACTAGCCAATTCCCAGACATGCCATCCTCCCTCCAGATAAGCAACAAGTTACAGTGATATCAAAGGCATAGCAAGCGCAGCACAGCATAGCATTGTACAATGGAATACACATGACAAGAGGAACAAGACGGAGTGACTCTTGACAACTTTTCCATTTAGAAAAGAGAGGACTAAGGGTGGATGTGAGAGAAGTCTATACAATTATGCCTGGGGTGGAGACAGTTGGCAAAGAGAACTTTTCTCCCACTCCCTAAGTACTAGACCAAGGATGTTGAACTCATTTGTTATGAGGGCTGGATAAGTGAGAACTTGTCGGGCCAGGCTGGGTCGTGTTGGGCTGGCCCACGTGTGTACCTATTTAAGATTAGGTAACAGAGATATAAACTTTTAAAAGAATACAGACAAACACAAGTCAAGATTAAAAAAAAAAAACCCTTAACATAAAACAGGCTTAAAACATTAGCACTTGTTGGTCTTTGTATTTCAACCATGGGATCCGGGGAACTGGACAAAGGAAGCTCTGGCTCTTTCCTTCCTTCCCCAGGGGACCAGGAGGGGGAGGAGCCTCAGCCAATGGAGAAAAATTGAGGTTTTGCTCCGTAGCTCGTGTACGATTGAGCAAGCTTGGCAAAGCAAGCTGAGAGGCAGAAGGAAGCAAGAGAGAGGGAGAAGGAAGCAGACAAGATCCAGTTGCTCGGCGGCCTGATAGAAGCCCTCCGGGGGCCTGATTCGACCCCCCAGGCTGCATGTGCTTGATTCCCCTGTACTAGACCTTGAGGGCATCCAATGAAGTTGATGGATAGGAGATTCAGGATGGACAAAAGGAAATATGACTTTATACAGATGTGGGATTTGCTGCCAGAGGATGTAGAGAGCTTCAAAAGAAGAAAAGGAATTGCAGATTTATACCCCGCCCTTCTCCCTGAATCAGAGACTCAGAGCGGCTTACCATCTCCTATATCTTCTCCCCCCACAACAGACACCCTGTGAGGTGGGTGGGGCTGAGAGAGCTCTTCCAGAAGCTGCCCTTTCAAAGTCAACTTTGCAAGAGCTCTGGCTGAGCCAAGGCCATTCCAGCAGCTGCAAGTGGAGGAGTGGGGAATCCAACCTGGTTCTCCCAGATAAGAGAGCTCTGGCTGACCCAAGGCCATTCCAGCAGGTGCAAGTGGAGGAGTGGGGAATCAAACCCGGTTCTCCCAGATAAGAGAGCTCTGCTGACCCAAGGCCATTCCAACAGCTGCAAGTAGATGAGTGGGGAATCAAACCCGGTTCTCCCAGATAAGAGAGCTCTGGCTGACCCAAGGCCATTCCAGCAGCTGCAAGTGGAGGAGTGGGGAATCAAACCCGGTTCTCCCAGATAAGAGAGCTATGGCTGACCCAAGGCCATTCCAGCAGGTGCAAGTGGAGGAGTGGGGAATCAAACCCGCTTCTTTCAAATAAGAGTCTGCGCACTTAACCACTACACCAAACTGGTTCTGGGATACAGATTCATGGAGGATAACTCTATCAATAGCTACTAGCCATGGTGACTGAAGGAAACCTCCACACTCAGGGGCACTAAACCTCTGAATCCCAGAGCCAGGAGGCAACATCAGGGGAAGGCCTCGGCCTCTTGAGTTTTTGAGAGTCTGAGCTCCCTGTGACACCTTGTTGGAAAGCAAGCTATGCACATTTCAGACATTATAGAGTTAACTGTTTGTGTTTACCTAAAAGAGGAAGTGTTGTATTGTAGCCTAAGCCCAATTATGTACTGACTCTTCTAAGCCACCCCATCCCCAACATATAAACATAGTATTGGTCAGAAAGCACCTTGGGTGTTGAAAAGCTTTGATCTTGTATGCTAGCTGAAATTGTGCGATTTCCTGCCTAAAGTTTTTCTATGAAGAAAGGCTAAACCGTTTGGGGCTCTTTAGCTTGGAGAAACGTCGACTGCGAGGTGACATGATAGAGGTTGACAAGATTATGCATGGGATGGAGAAAGTAGAGAAAGAATTTTTCTCCTTTTCTCACAATACAAGAACTCGTGGGCATTCAATGAAATTGCTGAGCAGTCGGGTTAAAATGGATAAAAGGAAGTTGTTCTTCCCCAACAGGGTGATTAACATGTGGAATTCACTGCCACAGGAGGTGGTGGTGGCTACAGGCATAGGCTGCTTCAAGAGGGAGTTGGATAAAAATATGGAGCAGAGGTCCACCAGTGGCTATTAGCCACAGTATATATGTGTGTGTGTATCTGTATGTATGTACGTGTGTGTGTATACACACACACATATATTGGCCACTGTGTGACACAGAATGTTGGACTGCATGGGCCATTGGCCTGATCCAACAGGGCTTCTCTTATGTTCTTCTGTGACAAAGAGTGTCAGACTGGATGGGCCATTGGCCTGATCCAACATGAATTCTCTTATGTTCTTCTGTGACACAGAGTGTTGGACTGGAGGGGCCATTGGCCTGATCCAACGTGAATTCTCTTATGTTCTTCTGTGACACAGAGTGTTGGACTGGAGGGGCCACGGGCCTGATCCAACATGAATTCTCTTATGTTCTTATGTGACACAGCGTGTCGGACTGGATGGGCCATTGGCCTGATACAACATGGCTTCTCTTATGTTCTTCTGTGACACAGAGTGTTGGGCTGGAGGGGCCACTGGCCTGATGCAACATGGCTTCTCTTATGTTCTTCTGTGACACAGAGTGTTGGACTGGAGGGGCCACTGGCCTGATCCAACTTGGCTTCTCTTATGTTCTTATGTGACACAGAGTGTTGGACTGGAGGGGCCACTGGCCTGATCCAACAGGGCTTCTCTTATGTTCTTATGTGACACAGAGTGTTGGACTGGAGGGGCCACTGGCCTGATCCAACAGGGCTTCTCTTATGTTCTTATGTGACACAGAGTGTTGGACTGGAGGGGCCATTGGCCTGATCCAACAGGGCTTCTCTTATGTTCTTATGTGACACAGAGTGTTGGACTGGAGGGGCCATTGGCCTGATCCAACATGGCTTCTCTTATGTTCTTATGTGACACAGAGTGTTGGACTGGAGGGGCCATTGGCCTGATCCAACAGGGCTTCTCTTATGTTCTTATGTGACACAGAGTGTTGGACTGGAGGGGCCACTGGCCTGATCCAACAGGGCTTCTCTTCTGTTCTTATGTGACACAGAGTATTGGACTGTAGGGGCAATTGGCCTGATCCAACATGGCTTCTCTTATGTTCTTATGTGACACAGAGTGTTGGACTGGAGGGGCCACTGGCCTGATCCAACAGGGCTTCTCTTCTGTTCTTATGTGACACAGAGTGTTGGACTGGATGGGCCACTGGCCTGATCCAACAGGGCTTCTCTTCTGTTCTTATGTGACACAGAGTGTTGGACTGGAGGGGCCACTGGCCTGATCCAACAGGGCTTCTCTTATGTTCTTATGTGACACAGAGTGTTGGACTGGAGGGGCCACTGGCCTGATCCAACAGGGCTTCTCTTGTGTTCTTATGTTCTTAACTAGCTAGACAAAGAGTCATAAATAAGCCATGTAGCCGATGAGATGTAGTTAGCCATGCGAGTGAGCTATGTTTTATTTCTTTTACTCCCAAGTACCTTTTCCTGATGCTTTATGCTAGTAAACATTATTTCTCTTGACAAGCAGTGTTCGTTGACTCCTTCATGCAAACTCCTCACCTCTAATTTCAACGAATGCATCCAACGCACCTTTGCAATTGCAGGCGAATGACCCAAACTGCCGCATCCTAAGCCTTGGAAATGCGAATTTTGGTGGCACCGCTAACTTCGATCCTTCGCCAGGGACGCACCTGGAGCTTCCACAATCCACAAATTAATCACAACCCTCGCAGATGGCACTGGTTGTTGTGGAACCGGCCCATGGCACATTTGCAGTCCAACAGCAACTAAAGCAACCTGTTTGGGCTGACGCAGCACTGTATTCTTGGATGTTCCCTTTGCAATCCATCCACCCTGGGAATGGGCCACCAAAGTCTAGCGAGTGGCTACCGAGAGGTCGTCTTCTCTGCGAAGCAACTGCACTGGCCTGGCAAGTGCCTGCAGCAGCTGGGGACTAGACTGCCTTCGTGATGGGTCCTGCCTTGGAGACAGACTCAACCGCCTGTGTGCTCGTCTGTCCGGCAGGGGGAGAAGGGAGCCTGGGACAGCAGTAGGGTTGCCAGGCCCCATTCAGGAAATGTCTGGGGACTTTGGGGGTGGAGCCAGGAGACTTTGGGGGTACACGATTGAACTCCGAAGGGAGTTCTGGCCCTCACATTTAAAGGGACCGTGCACCTTTTAAATGTCTTCCTTCCACTGGAAAATAATAGAAGATAGGGGCACCTTCTTTTGGGGCTCATAGAATTGGGAGGGTGGATTCTATAAGAGAGCCAGCTTGGTGTGGTGGTGAAGTGTGCAGACTCTTATCTGGGAGAACCAGGTTTGATTCCCCACTGCTCCACCTGGAGCTGCTGGAATGGCCTTCAGTCAGCCAGAGCTCTGGCAGAAGTTGTCCTTGAAAGGGCAGCTGCTGTGAGAGCTCTCTCAGCCCCACCCACCTCACAGGGTGTCTGTTGTGGGGGAGAAGATAAAGGAGAGCGTGAGCTGCTCTGAGACTCTGTCCTTGAAAGGGCAACTTCTATCAGAGCTCTCTCAGCCCCCCCCCCTCACGTGTCTGTTGCGGGGGGAGAAGATATAGGAGATTGTAAGCCGCTCTGAGCCTCTGATTCGGGGAGAAGGGTGGGGTATAAATCTGCAATTCTTCTTCTACTATAGCAGTGGTACCCAACCTATTTGGCAACAGGGACTGGTTTTGTGGAAGACAATTTTTCCAGGAACCGGAGGGGGGTGGGGGGGGCAATCGTTTCAGGATGATACAATTGTGCAGTTTATTTCTATTAGCTAGTGTAGTGGTTAAATGCACGGACTCTTATCTGGGAGAACCGGGTTTCGTTCCCCACTCCTCCACTTGCAGCTGCTGGAATGGCCTTGGGTCAGCCATAGCTCTTGCAGAGCTCTTGCAGCTTCTGTCAGAGCTCTCTCAGCCCCACCTGCCTCACAGGGTGTCTGTTGTGGGGGAGGAAGGTACTGGAGATTGGGAGCTGCTCTGAAATTTGGAGTGGAAGGCAGGATAGAAATCCAATGTCATCTCATTATTATTGCTGCATTGTAATATACAACAAAATAATTATACAACTCACGGCCCAGTTGCTATCAGGCCACGGATGGATACTAGTCCATGGCCCCAGGGGTTGGGGACTCCTGCTCTATAGCATCACACTCTGCTCTATAGCATCCCTCTCTAAGCCCCCCCAGCTCCACCCCCCCTAATATCCAGGAATTTCCCATCCTGGACTGGGCAATCCTACGTATCAACACCTCACATCACAATCCTGTGAGGAAGCAACCTCTTGTGCACATGCGCTCTGTGCTCACAATCACACCCTTCCAATAGGACTATCATGGCCATGAAAAATAAAGTTTGCATCCAAGACAAATGCAATAATGAGCCTCCGCCACCCCCTTCCCCAGAACTAAAAAGACATGCAGGTATCTGGAGATGCCACAATAGAGCCAGTTTGGTGTAGTGGTGAAGTGCGCAGACTCTCATCTGGGAGAACCGGATCTGATTCCCCATTTCTCCACTTGCAGCTGCTGAAGTGACTTTGGGCCAGTAATAACTCTCTCAGAGCTGTTCTCTCAAGCGTAGTTCTCTCTCAGAGCTCTCTCAGCCCCACCTACCTCGCAGGGTGTCTGTTGTGGGGCGGGGAAGGGAAAAGAGATTGTAAACTGCTCTGAGACTCCTTTGGGTTGTAAAGGGCAGAGTATAAACAATGTTCCCTCTAAGCTGCAGAGTCTTGTGAGCAAAAATTCTACTTTGTGAGCTGCTGGCATTAAAGTTGTGAGCTCCTGCATACATTATTGTGCTCTGGGGTCATCTTTCCTGAGCTAAGACAAAAATATGTGAGCTGAAGGCTAAAAATCTGTGCTCTAGCTCACACTAACTCAGCTTAGAGGGAGCAGCTGCCTATCTATGGGACCACCTATCTACAAGACCACCTTTCTCCTCATGTTCCCCAGAGAGCACTGCCTTCAGGGACACAAAACCTACTATCCATCCCTGGACTAAAGGAGGCCAGGTTTGCTCCACAAGCGCTAGGGCCTTCTTGGTGGCGGCACCAGGAATGTGGAATGCCCTCCCAGAGGCCATAAGGGCCCTGCGGGATCTTTCTCAATTCCACAGGGCCTGCAAAACTGAACTATTCTGACAAGCCTTCGGCACCTAAACCGGGAGAGGACTGCCACCCCACACCACTGAGGAGCTACGACCATTGTAGGACGAGTATCAGAAGAAAGACCCCGCCTATGTCGAAGCTGTACAGCACCATAAAATGTTTTAATTGTACTTCATTGGTTTTAAATTGTGTACAATTATAGTTGTTTGAATTGATTGCTGGCCGCCCTGGGTCCGCTTGCGGAGAGGGCGGGATAGAAATTTAAAGTAATAATAAATAAACAATGGGTATAAATACAATTTTTAAAAGTGCACAGGGTAATGGGAAGGGGGGTGGAAAGTTCCATCCAGCCGCAATCGACTTTCGGCACCCCTGCAAGGCATGAGGAGAGCAGAGCTGGTTTGCCATTGCCGACTTCTGCCTAGCGACTCTGGACTTCCTCGGTGGTCTCCCATTCAAGCCCACCCTGCTGAGCTTCCAAGATCTGATGAGATCAGACTTGCCTGGGCCATCCAGGTCAGGGCAAGAGAAGAAGAATTGCAGATTTATACCCCACCCTTCTCTCTGGATCAGAGACTCAGGGCGGCTCACAATCTCCTGTATCTTCTCCCCCCACAACAGACGCCCTGTGAGGTGGGTGGGGCTGAGAGAGCTCTGACAGAAACTGCCCTTTCAAGGACAACCTCTGCCAGAACTATGGCTGACCCAAGGCCATGCTAGCAGCTGCAAGTGGAGGAGTGGGGGATCGAACCCAGTTCTCCCAGATTAGAGTCCATGCAAGAGTCCAAGAGATGAACAGAGGTGGTCTGCTCTTGCCTGCCTCTGCAGAGCAACCCTGGACTTCCTTAGAGGTCTCTCCTCCAAGCACTAACCAGAGCTCACCCTGCTTAGCTTCTGAGGTCTGACGAGATCAGGCTAGCCTCAGGGCTGGAGATGAACAGAGGTGGTCTTCCCTTGCCTGCCTCTGCAGCCAGAGCAACCCTGGACTTTCTTGGAGGTCTCTCCTCCATGCACTAACCAGAGCTCACCCTACTTAGCTTCTGAGATCTAATGAGATCAGGCTAGCCTCAGGGCTGGAGGTGAACAGAGGTGGTCTGCCCTTGCCTGCCTCTGCAGAGCAACCCTGGACTTCCCTGGTGGTCTCTCCTCCAAGCACTAACCAGAGCTCACCCTGCTTAGCTTCTGAGGCCTGATGAGATCAGGCTAGCCTCAGGGCTGGAGATGAACAGAGGTGGTCTGCTCTTGCCTGCCTCTGCAGAGCAACCCTGGACTTCCTTGGAGGTCTCTCCTCCAAGCACTAAAAAGAGCTCACCCTGTGTAGCTTCTGAGGTCTGATGAGATCAGGCTAGCCTCAGGGCTGGAGATGAAGAGAGGTGGTCTTCCCTTGCCTGCCTCTGCAGAGCAACCCTGGACTTCCCTGGTGGTCTCTCCTCCAAGCACTAACCAGAGCTCAGCCTTCTTAGCTTCTGAGGTCTGATGAGATCAGGCTAGCCTCAGGGCTGGAGGTGAACAGAGGTGGTCTGCCCTTGCCTGCCTCTGCAGAGCAACCTGGACTTCCTTGGAGGTCTCTCCTCTAAGCACTAACCAGAGCTCACCCTGCTTAGTTTCTGAGGCCTGATGAGATCAGGCTAGCCTCAGGGCTGGAGATGAACAGAGGTGGTCTGCCCTTGCCTGCCTCTGCAGAGCAACCCTGGACTTCCCTGGTGGTCTCTCGACCAAGCACTAACCAGAGCTCACCCTGCTTAGCTTCTGAGGTCTGATGAGATCAGGCTAGCCTCAGGGCTGGAGTTGAACAGAGGTGGTCTGCCCTTGCCTGCCTCTGCAGAGCAACCCTGGACTTCCTTGGAGGTCTCTCCTCCAAGCACTAACCAGAGCTCACCCTGCTTAGCTTCTGAGTTCTGATGGGACGGAGCTAGCCGGGGCCATTCCAGGTCAAGTCACAAGATAATTAAGGGGACCAGAAGCTGCTTTAATCCTGGCCCCCAGCATTTGTAGGGGGAGGAAGAGGCTTTTCCCCTCTTGGCTTCGCTGCTTCCTGTGACCAGGAGACTTGCTGGGCATTTCATCTGCGTGTGTGTTTGTGTTTGTAGGGGGTGGGTGGCGGGGTTCTTGCAGGCCGCTGCAGAAGGCAGTGCCGCTAACCCTTCTAGGAGGGTCTCATGCGCTGGGGAAGCAGGTCTGAAGGGGGTGGGCTGGACGGGTTGGGGGTCTCGAGGCACCTGAGTCTCCTGTCTGCAGGGAAGGAGAAGCCAAGGAAGTTCAAAAGGAGGAGCGAGAACATCACCAGATGGGTGCAAACAGATTGCCTGTAAATATGGATCCGACTTCCAGCCAGATCCTCGAGAGCAGCGGCCAAGACAGGCTGGGGTGGGGGGGTGAGGAGGAGGGTTAGCAGGGGGGTTCTTGCCCTGGTTTTTTGTCTTCCAAGCTGGCTGCGAGAAAGAGGGGCTGGACCCAGGCATATTTTGGGGGGGGGGGGGGCCACAGCTCTCCGATTCCATTTCAAACTCTGGATGGAAACCGAAGGGACTTGGCCGACACTGTTGATATTTGACATCTAAGACACCCATGATTCTTGTCTCTCAAGCTTTGAATTACGTATGTTCATACCACCGACGCCACCTTATTTCATTTTTATTTAATGGTCTTAACTGTAATTTTTTAAACTGTTTTATTGCTTGATTTTAACTGTTCTATCATGTTGTAATCCGCCCTGAGCCCGTCATGGGAAGGGGCAGACTATAAATTACCAAAATAAAAAATAAATGAAATAGCTCTCCACTTTTTAGGGACTCATGGGAATCGTTTGCTGGGGACTCCTTCGTTATAGACTCCTCCAAGGTAGAATTATCCCCTCACAAGATCACTCACCTGTTCCTATTTCAAAACCAGAGGGTTCACCTGCCCCAAAACACCTGGGCTAAACAAAGAAGAAGACTGCAGATTTATACCCCGCCCTTCTCTCACTCACAGACTCAGAGCGGCTTACAATCTCCTGCTCAGGAGTTTCATTGAATGCTCAAGAACTCGTGGGCATTCAATGAAATTGCTGAGCAGTCAGGTTAGAACGGATAAAAGGAAGTCCTTCTTCACCCAAAGGGTGATTAACAGTGGAATTCACTGCCACAGGAGGTGGTGGCAGCTACAAGCATAGCCAGCCTCAAGAGGGGTTTGGATAAAAATATGGAGCAGTATATAGCCACAGTATATATATATATGTGTGTATATGTATGTATGTGTGTGTGTGTGTGTACACACGCACACATATATTGGCCACTGTGTGACACAGACTGTTGGACTGGACAGGCCATTGGCCTGATTCAACATGGCTTCTCTTATGTTCTTATGTTCCTATATCAGGGGTGACCAACGGTAGCTCTCCAGATGTTTTTTGCCTACAACTCCCATCAGCCCCAGCCAGCATGCTGGCTGGGGCTGATGGGAGTTGTAGGCAAAAAACATCTGGAGAGCTACCGTTGGCCACCTCTGTCTATATCTTCTCCCCCCCCCCATTAGAAGGAGGCAAGCAGGGCTAATTGGCCTTTTTCCCCACCGACAATCTGCCCCAGCCTCTTGCCCCACCCCCAATGGCCTTGCCTCTGTTGGAGAGAACTTGCTGGGATTCCTAAAAACCAGGATGTGTTCCCCAGGGGCTGCAAGCAGGGTGCTTTTTTTTTTTAAGAAACAACCCAGCAGGGACTTATTTGCATATTAGGCCACACCCCCAGGCACCAAGCCAGCTGGAACTGCGTTCCTGTTCAAAAAAAGGCCTGACTACAAGATGGGGAAGGAGGGGTGATTTCCAACAGGGAAACAGCTTGAAGGGAAAGGGTGAGACCCTCCCACTAGGGTTGCCAGGCCCAATTCAAGAAATCCCTGGGGACTTTGGGGGTGGAGCCAGGAGACATTGGGGTGGAGCCAGGAGACATTGGGGGTGGAGTCAGATGCAGGTGGAGCCAGCATACTTGAACTCCAAAGGGAGTTCTGCCCATCACATTTGAAGGGACCACATGCCTTTTAAATGCCTTCCTTCTATTGGAAATAATGAAGGATAGGGGCACCTTTTTGGGGGGCTCACAGAATTGGATCCCCCAGTCCAATCTTTTTGAAACCTGGGGGGTATTTTGGGGAGAGGCACTGGATGCTATGCTGCAAATGTGGTGCCTCTACCTCAAAACACAACCCCCCCCCCAGAGCCCCAGAAATCTGCAGATCAATTCTCCATTATTTCCTATGGGAATAAGTCTCCATAGGGGATAATGGAGTGCCCAGCAGACATTTCCCTCCCCCTCCCTCCGCTTTCTGATGACCCTGAAGTGGGGAGGGCCTCCAAACCAGGGAAGCCCCTGCCTCCAACACATACCAATCTATCTTTTCAAAGCATAACTGCAGGGGCTACATGTTGTGAGCTTTGGGGTGAGAAATTCTGGGAGATCTGGGGGTGGAGCTGAGGTTGCCCTCACATGAACAACACCTGAAGCTGCCTTCTACTGAATCAGACCTCCCCCCCCCATCCACCAAGGTCAGTATTTGTCTACTCAGGTTGCCAGCAGCTCTCCAAGGTCTCAGACAGAGATCATAGAGTTGGAAGGTACCCCCAGGGTCAACTAGTCCACCCCCCTGCACAGTGCAGGAAACTCACAAACCCCTCCCCCTAAATTCACAGGATCCTCATTGCTGTCAGATGGCCATCCAGCCTCTGTTTAAAAGCCTCCAAGGAAGGAGAGCCCACCACCTCCCAAGGAGGAAGCCTGTTCCACTGAGGAACTGCTCTAAACTCACAAATACCTCCCCCTAAATTCACAGGATCTTCATTGCTGTCAAATGGCCATCTAGCCTCTGCTTAAAAACCTCCAAGGAAGGAGAGCCCACCACCTCCCGAGGAGGAAGCCTGTTCCACTGAGGAACCGCTCTAAACTCACAAATACCTCCCCCTAAATTCACAGGATCTTCATCGCTGTCAGATGGCCATCTAGCCTCTGTTGAAAAACCTCCAAGGAAGGGGAGCCCACCACCTCCCGAGGAGGAAGCCTGTTCCACTGAGGAATCGCTCTAATGGTCAGGAAGTTCTTCCTAATGTTGAGCTGGAAACTCTTTTGATTTAATTTCAACCCATTGGTTCTTGTCCGACCTTCTGGGGCCACAGAAAACAATTCCACAGCATCCTCTAGATGACAGCCCTTGAAGTACTTGAAGATGGTGGGAAAGACAGAAGGCAAAAAAAGGAGGGGACGTCAAAAGAGGAGATGGCTGGACAGCATTACTGATGTAACAAACGTGAATTTGAGCAGACTTTGGAGGATGGTGGAAGACAGGAGGGCCTGGCATGACTTTGTCCATGGGGTCGCAAAGAGTCGGACTTGACTGTGCGACTGAACAACAAAAATGTGTGAGTTTCCTGCATTGTGTAGGGGGTTGGGCTAGATGACCCTGGAGATCCCTTCCAACTCTATGATTCTATGATCACAATTAACATAATACAATATTCCCAAATAATCTCAAAAATTCTTTAAAAATACAACTGGAATATTACATACCTTTCCAGCAAATATCAGTGCATGGCAAGATTCCACAATTTTTGCACACCATTAAGTTTCAGCGTACAGGTCTTGCACCCAGGTCATGGCTCTTTCCACTAAACTACTTGCCAGCAGGTGTATCCATTATCAAGATTTCTTAAATATATAACAACATATCATAGCCTCGATGTTACAATCCATAATTATCAAATATGCAACTTCTTAGAAAAATATATAAATATAAACCAGTGACAGAAAAACCAGAAATCAAAGAAAACACTCATTATTTAGACCTTGCAGCATAAGAGATCGTAGTTTAAAAATCCACCGCATTTCATCCTGGTGGTGAAGCCACTTAATAGCATCACACTTATAATGCTTTCTGGATGAGAATTTACTCACTACAAAATATTTCAATGAGTCCACATCATGTTTAAAGGAGAGCCAGTTTGGTGTAGTGGTTAAGTGTGCGGACTCTTATCTGGGAGAACGGGGTTTGATTCCCCACTCCTCCACTTGCACCTGCTGGAATGGCCTTGGGTCAGCCATAGCTCTCTTATCTGGGAGAACGGGGTTTGATTCCCCACTCCTCCACTTGCACCTGCTGGAATGGCCTAGGGTCAGCCATAGCTCTGGCAGAGGTTGTCCTTGAAAGGGCAGCTGCTGTGAGAGCCCTCTCCAGCCCCACCCACCCACCTCACAGGGTGTCTGTTGTGGGCAGAGAAGATATAGGAGATTGTGAGCCGCCCTGAGACTCTTCGGAGTGGAGGGCGGGATATAAATCCAATATCTTCATCTACCTCACAGGGTGTCTGTTGTGGGGGAGGAAGGGAAAGGAGATTGTGAGCTGCTCTGAGACTCTTTGGAGAGGAGGGCGGGATATAAATCCAATATCTTCATCTACCTCACAGGGTGTCTGTTGTGGGGGAGGAAGGGAAAGGAGATTGTGAGCCGCTCTGAGACTCTTCGGAGTGGAGGGCGGGATATAAATCCAATATCTTCATCTACCTCACAGGGTGTCTGTTGTGGGGGAGGAAGGGAAAGGAGATTGTGAGCCGCTCTGAGACTCTTCGGAGTGGAGGGCGGGATATAAATCCAATATCTTCATCTACCTCACAGGGTGTCTGTTGTGGGGGAGGAAGAGAAAGGAGATTGTGAGCCGCTCTGAGACTCTTCGGAGTGGAGGGCGGGATATAAATCCAATATCTTCATCTACCTCACAGGGTGCCTGTTGTGGGGGAGGAAGGGAAAGGAGATTGTGAGCTGCTCTGAGACTCTTCGGAGTGGAGGGCGGGATATAAATCCAATATCTGCATCTTCTTCTTCTTCTAAAGTGCTCCACGAGTTTGCACAACCTCCAAGGGGAGCCTGAAGATCTCCCAGAACTGCCATTGCTCTCCAGACGGCAAGGAGCCATTCCCTTAGAAGAAATGGCTGGTCTGGAGGGTGGATTCTATGGCATTATCCCCCATGGAGGCCCTTCCTCCCCCAACACCTGCCTTCCGAAGGTCCACCCCCAAGTCTCCAGGAATTTTCCAACCCAGAGTTGGCAACCCCAGTTTCTGGGGCCTAAAGAGTCTGAGAAAGGAAGATGGAGACCCAAAAAGATGGCCAGCATCCCTGGGGTTTGCTACTGAGCGAACTGCATCTGTTGAGTCCCAAAATGGCGTTCTGCTATGAGGTGAAGTCAGCGTTTGGAACTCAGAGTGAAAAGAGAAAGAGAGAAGCAACTTTGAGGCACATCATGTGGTACCTGAAGGGGCAGCCCAAAAGAGAGGAGGTCGGCGTGGCTATGAAGACCCCCCAGTATTTCCCAGTCAGGACAGCCCCTCCCCAACCTCTAGCACCCCCCCTCCCTTTGACAGCAGGGGCCAGCCAGCACCCTTGGGCGACCCCTTCGCCAGCTTGGCTGAGCCATGAAAACCCACGGCAGCCAAGCCAGACTGCAGGCTGAGCTGCACGGCAGGCCTCGATGGAAATGCCCAGGTGACCGTGTGCCAGCTGATGCCATCTGCCGCGGTGGCAGACGCAGAGAGGATCCCGTCCATCTGTTCCTTCCCATCGTCAACTGCAGAGAAGAAGGCCTTGGACCGGATTTGGAGAGGGGCTCTGGGTGTAACCGCACCCCCCCTTTGGCACACTCCCCTTGCCCACTGGAACAGGCTCCAAAAGCAAGACTGTGTTTTGGGTTCCGGCCGGGGCAGGAAGGAAATTAACTCGGGTCGCACATCTCCTTGCAGCGATGGGTGTTGGTGTGCGCGAAGGGTTCGACCTCCTTCCAGGCCCCGCGTCTGGTACGCTGAGCCCTGAGAGCCGGGAGCAGAAGGGCACGGGAAACAAACACACGAACCAGCTTGGACGGGCCTGGGAATACGCCACGTTTCCAGGCCACTAGAAATCCTCCCATTTTGGCAGTGCCGCAGCTTTCGCATCTGCCACTCCTAAGTGCAAAGGGCAGTTCTGTGTTGTGCATATTCCAGCAATAACACTGGGGCTTTTAAGCAGAGAGAGAGAGAGAGAGAGAGACAACCTGCACCCCCTCCCATCAGCTCCCCGCCTTTGAGCCTTTTAAAAAGCCTCTAAAAGCTTCTCGATTCCCCCTGGCCTTTGGCAAAGCTGTTCCCATTTTCCCTGGCAGCTCCTGTGCCAACATGACGTGTCCCACCCCCCCACCCCCCCAGTCACCAAATGCAGCATGAAACAATAGCCTCCCACCCCACCCCCCTCCACACTGGGGCTGGCTCCCCACCCCCCTGCCTGGCTGGCACGAGCCCCACGCTCCTCCCCCCCCCCACTTCACTTTCTGAGCAACTTTTCCTGAAAAGAGTCAAAACTTGCCCATTTGGAAAGCGCCAGCAGGAACAGACAAGTTGGAGGAAGCTGCGGATTTGACCTCCGGAGGATTGTAAGAAAGTGCGGCCTGCCTGAGTTCTTTCTTTCTTAAAATCCCCAGTCCAACTTCATGGTTGCGTCAAAAGGGAAATGGAAATCTTCGGGCGTGTAATTGTGAGCGGGCAAGCATTCCTCTTCCAGATCCCCTTGTTCCCAGTGCTTTCCTGCCTTCTCCCTCTGTGTCCAACCAGGGCCCCAGGTCAGCACTTGGCATTTCTTCGCGGGCCGCTTTCCCTCGTGCCAAGGAGAGAGTTCCAGAATGAATCTGAAACACAGGAGTGCGGCAAAGCAAGAACTCGAAAGCGGAAGGGAACGTTTGAAAGTTCATGTTGAAAACTATAACATCCTGTCTTTTAGAATGTGAAACGCCTGTTCATCACAATAATGCCAGTTGTTACATGTCATTAGGAGTGGACAGGAGAGGAATCACCATGGCATAGTGTGCTCTTGGCAGATCTCAGAAGCTAAGCAGGGTGGGTACTTGGAAGGGAGAGCACCGATGGCAGCTCTGCAGAGGAGGGCAAGGGGAGACCACCTCCGCTTCTAACTTGCATTGAGGTCACCATAAGTCTTGGATGGGAGAACACCAAGGAAGGCTCTGCAGAGGCAGGCAAGGGCAGACCACCTCCGCTTCTCCCTTGCCCTGGATGCCCCTTGCTGGGGTCACCCTAAGTTGGAAGTTAGAAGGGTCAATAATCGGGAGGGAGACCACCAAGGAAGGCTCTGCAGAGGAAGGCGAAGGCAAAGGCCAACCACCTCTGCTTCTTGCTTACCCCGAAAGCCACTTGCTGGGGTCATCATCACTTGGTAACTAAGCAGGGTCAGAACTTGGATGGAGACCACCAAGGAAGGCTCTGCAGAGGAAGACAAGAGCAAACCACCTCTGCTTCTCCCTTGCCTTGAAAGCCCCTTGCTGGGGTCACCAGAAGTCTTGGATGGGAGAACACCAAGGAAGGCTCTGCAGAGGAAGACAAGAGCAAACCACGTCTGCTTCTCCCTTGCCTTGAAAGCCCCTTGCTGGGGTCACCAGAAGTTGGAAACTAAGCAGGGTCAGGACTTGGATAGGAGACCACTGAGGAAGGCTCTGCAGAGGAAGCCAATGGCAGACCACCTCTGCTTCTCACCTGCCTTGAAAGCCCCTTGGTGTAGTCGCCAAAAATTTGCTATGACTTGATGGCCGTTCACACACACACATTAGGACCAGTGTTCCCCCTAAGCTGAGTTAGCATGAGCTAGCTCACAGTTTTTGAGCCTCCAGCTCACCCATTTTTGTCTTCGCTCCAGAAGGGTGGCCCCAGAGCACACTCCTGGATGCAGCAGCTCACAGCTTGAATGCCAGCAGCTCACAAAGTAGAATTTTTGCTCACAAGACTCTGCAGCTGAGAGGGAACATTGATCAGGACTGGAACAGTTTATGTTTCTCAGCTCAGAGATCTCCCGATTTAATCGCTTTCTGACTGATTTACAGTCTGATGACTAAGTAAGTAATGATTTGTTTGCTTGTTTCTTCTTTCCGCCTCGCCTCTCTCCCCAACAGAAACCCAAAGCCGCTTCCGTCGCTCTCTGTTTTCTCCTCACAACAGCCCTCAGAGGTAGGTCAGGCAGAGAGAGAATGACAGCCGACAAGGTCACCCAGCGAGCATCCATGCCACAGCTGGGAATTCAAACCTGGGTCTCCCAGACATTAGTCCGACACACTCTTAACCACTACTACACCACACCACCCTGACTCTGGGCATTGATTTTATACACATCCCACAGAGACATTTTTGTGCTGTTTTCCACAATCGGCTTTGAGCGGGATCGGATCTCTGCTTCCTTCCGTGCAGCCTTGAATATTCCTCATAAAACATCCAACAGAACAAAATAGGAGTCGAGTTGTACCTTTAAGACCAACTTAGCTTTATTCAGAATATAAACTTTCCTGTGCTCTCCAAGCACACTTCATCAGACGAGGAATCCGAATAAAACTAAGTTGGTCTTAAAGGTGCACTGGATTCCTATTTTGTTCTGCTACTTCAGAGCAATACGGCTCCCCACTTGAAAAAATCCAGCAGTCTCTGTTCCCGTCCTGCGATGTTTACTCAAAAGTAAATTCCAGTCTGAAGGCCCTGCCTCTCCTAGCCACTTCCTGTGTTTCCCTAACAGGGTCTCTTTGAACATATGAAGCCACCTTATACTGAATCAGACCTTTGGTCCATCAAAGTCAGTATTGTCTTCTCAGACTGGCAGCGGCTCTCCAGGGTGTCAAGCTGAGGCTTTTCACACCTATTTGCCTGGACCCTTTTGAGTTGGAGATGCCAGGGATTGAACCTGGGACCTTCTGCTTCCCAAGCAGATGCTCTACCACTCAGCCACTGTCCCTCCGCTTAAGTCAGTACTGTCTACTCAGACTGGCAGCGGCTCTCCAGAGTCTCAAGCTGAGGCTTTTCACACCTATTTGCCTGGACCCTTTTGAGTTGGAGATGCCAGGGATTGAACCTGGGACCTTCTGCTTCCCAAGCAGATGCTCTACCACTGAGCCACCGTCCCTCCCCTCTTTGCAACTTCCTGTCGCTTTTCTTGGTTTTACAACCTGCTCTTTACATGCCCACCCCAGCATTCCTGAATCAATTGTTAAGTAAAGCAGGAGTTGCACTTTTAAGACCAACCA
Source organism: Heteronotia binoei (assembly GCF_032191835.1). Taxonomy (NCBI): domain Eukaryota; kingdom Metazoa; phylum Chordata; class Lepidosauria; order Squamata; family Gekkonidae; genus Heteronotia; species Heteronotia binoei. Next base: position 1,734,834 of record NC_083235.1, read on the forward strand.
AGTTTTATTCAGAATGGAAACTTCCGTGTGCTAAAAGCAGACTTCTTCAGACCAGGGGATCAAGTACAGTGGGCTGAAATAGATGAAGTTGGTAGGTAAAGGGGGCAAACTCATACAGAGCTGGGATCACATGGTGGAACAGTGCGACAGTTTAGAAGGCCATTTGGTCTGGAGAGCCATAAAAGGTAATAAAAGCTGCCTGCTAGCTGGTGTTGCTGCAAGTCTAGGCAAATTACAAAAGGACATGTATTTCCTTGTTCTTGTCCACCTAATTTACTTCTCAACATCATTCTATACGGTAAATGGCCTTCTAATTTGCCCTCCCGAGCGCCAAGAATACAGAGCATCCCTGTCCCGGACAAAGTTCCCCTGTGGCTGAAGAAAGCAGGAGTCAAGTGGCACCTTTAAGACCAACCAAGTTTTTGTCAGAACGTAAACTTTCGTGTGCTCTCTTAGGCACACTTCGTCAGACGAGGGGATCAGGTATTGTGGGCTGAAATGCATGCAGTTTGTTGATTAAGAGGGCAAACTGACTTGTGATCACATGTGGAAACAGTGTGGCTTGGCCATTTGGTCTGGATAGCCTTAAAAGGTAATAAAGTTTCCTGCCAGTTGGTGTTTTTTGCAAATCTAGGTAAATCACAAAAGGACATGCATTTCCTAGTTGTAGTCCACCTAATGGCTAATAGCCACTGATGTTTCTCCAGTCCCCTCTTGAAGCTGGCTATGCTTGTAGCCGTCACCACCTTTTATGGCAGCGAATTCCACATGTTAATCTTTGGGTGAAGAAGTACATCCTTTTAGCCATTCTAACCCGACTGCTCAGCAATTTCATTGAATGCCCACGAGTTCTTGTATTGTGAGAAAGGGAGAAAAGGACTTCTTTCTCTACTTTCCCCATCCCATGCATAATCTTGTCAACCTCTATCATGTCACCCCGCAGTCGACGTTTCTCCAAGCGAAAGAGCCCCAAGCGCTTTAACCTTTCTTCATAGGGAAACTCTTCCAACCCTTTCATCATTCTAGTTACCCTTTTCTGAACTTTCTCCAATGCTATAATATCCTTTTTGAGGTGCGGTGACCAGAACTGCACACAGTACTCCAAATGAGGCCACACCATCGATTTATACAGGGGCATTATGATACCGGCTGATTTGTTTTCAATTCCTATAATAGAGTGGGTTCTTAGGCACTGAAGAGGCGAGGTGGTAGCGATAACAAGCTCTTTACTGAGTACAGCAGGGGTGGCCAACGGTAGCTCTCCAGATGTTTTTTTTGCCTACAACTCCCATCAGCCCCAGCCAGCATGCTGGCTGGGGCTGATGGGAGTTGTAGGCAAAAAACATCTGGAGAGCTACCGTTGGCCACCCCTGGAGTACAGCATGGTAGGTGGCTGCACCAACAAGACTGAGAACTGGGGCCCTCTGGGCCAATTATATGCAACACTGGGTTCCTGCGCTAGCATGCCATTGGGTCATTCAAACCAGCTGGGGGCCTGTGATTGGAGCAGGGCAGTTGGGATTCGGATCCTCCTGCCTGTTGTTCCTAAGTCCCTGAGCTCAGTCCGTCAGGCTCCAATGAGCCAGGCAGGAACACCGTTTGGTAACACCTGGATTCACATACATAATAATTCCCTTCCTAATAATTCCCAGCATAAACATCCCCTTGCCCTGGTGGACCCCCTCCCTCCCCCCCCCACCCTCTGGGTAGCTGCAGCTCTTTCTGCCCCTCCGTCTGCAGGAGCGGACAGGCCTCCCTTCTCTTGCGACCCAGCCAGCCACTCAATTCCCACGCTGCCCAGCAGCCCCCATGGTGACCTTCGGCCCTCTCTGCCTGGTGTCCTCTTGACAGGAACCTGAGAAGCTGGAGGTAGTGAGTGATCTCTCCACAAGTCTGTATTCCATGCACAAAAGAGGAGAGGGTGGGAACGGAGGCCTGCAGGTGACTCTGTACGGCTTGGATCCTGCGGCCCCAGAGCTGAGCCTGACGGAGTGACATCACTTCACTATCCTTTGCGGACAGATTTATCTGTTTGGAGCAGATGCATCCGGCAGCAAGGACAGCAGCTTGTTCGTGGGACGGGGAGGTCACCATAACTGCTGGGGATGCATTCTTTCGCCTGTTATTTAGAAGGCTCCTGGATGACAGGACTTGACCAAAGGGAAGACATGGAAGTAGTGACAGACTTCACATTTCTGGGATCCAAGATCACTGCAGATGGTGACTGTAGCCATGAAATCAAAAGACGTTTGCTCCTTGGGAGGACAGCTATGGCGATCCTGGGTAGTATAATAAAAAGTAGAGCTATCACCCTGCCAACAAAAGTCCGTATAGTCCAAGCGATGGTATTCCCAGTAGTCATGTATGGCTGTGAGAGCTGGACCATAAGGAAGGCCGAGAGCAGAAGAACAGATGCTTTCGAGCTGTGGTGCTGGAGAAGACTCTTGAGAGTCCCTTGGACTGCAAGGAGATCCAATCAGTCAGTCTTAAGGGAAATCCACCCAGACTGTTCCCTGGAAGGTCAGATGCTGAAGCTGAAGCTCCAATCCTTTGGCCACTCAATGAGAAGGGAGCACTCCTTGGAGAAGATCCTGAGGCTGGAAAAGACATCAGCCTTCCAACAGAAGTCCGTATAGTCCAAGCGATGGTATCCCCAGTAGTAATGTATGGCTGTGAGAGCTGGACCATAAGGAAGGCCGAGCGCAGAAGAATAGATGCTTTTGAGCTGTGGTGCTGGAGAAGACTCTTGAGAGTCCCTTGGACTGCAAGGAGATCCAATCAGTCAGTCTTAAGGGAAATCCACCCAGACTGTTCCCTGGAAGGTCAGATGCTGAAGCTGAAGCTCAAATACTTTGGTCACCCAATGAGAAGGGAGCACTCTCTAAAGAAGACCCTGATGCTGGGAAAGACAGAAGGCAGAAGAAGAAGGGGGCGGCAAAAGAGGAGATGGCTGGACAGCGTTACTGATGTAACAAACACGAATTTGAGCAGACTTTGGAGGGCAGTGGAAGACAGGAGGGCCTGGCGTGACTTAGTCCACAGGGTTGCAAAGAGTCAGACTCGATTGTGCGACTGAACAACAAAAAGATCTTGGCAGGATATTAGAGAGGGACGTTTGCATCGTAAGGGCAGTTTAGTGGTGGAATCAGTCACCAAGGGGCGTTGGTGGGTTCTCCCTCCATGGAGATGTTTCAACAGAGACTGGGCAGTTATGCTTTATGTCATCCCGCCTGGTGCGAGGTGTTGGATGGGATGATCTTTAGATGGACCCCTTACAACTTTCCCCCCCTATGATTCCAAAACCTGCAACCAGCTTTCTGACCTCAGCAAAGTCACAGGTCTGAAGAATAATTCTGTTCTCCCAGACCTCAGCATCCCATCTCGATCTTCTCTTGGAGGAGGAGGAGAAGAAGAAGAAGAAGATGATGATGATGATGATGATGATGATGATGATGATGATGATGATGATGATGATGTTGGATTTATATCTCACCCTCCACTCTGAATCTCAGAGTGGCTCACAATCTCCTTTATCTTCATCCCCCACAACAAACACCCTGGGAAGTGGATGGGGCTGAGAGAGCTCTTACAGCAGCTGCCCTTTCAAGGACAACACCTGCAATAGCTATGGCTGACCCAAGGCCATTCCAGCAGGTGCAAGTGGAGGAGTGGGGAATCAAACCCGGTTCTCCCAGATAAGAGAGCTCTGGCTGACCCAAGGCCATTCCAGCAGCTGCAAGTGGAGGAGTGGGGAATCAAACCCGGTTCTCCCAGATAAGAGAGCTCTGGCTGACCCAAGGGCATTCCAGCAGGTGCAAGTGGAGGAGTGGGGAATCAAACCCGGTTCTCCCAGATAAGAGAGCTCTGGCTGACCCAAGGCCATTCCAGCAGCTGCAAGTGGAGGAGTGGGGAATCAAACCCGGTTCTCCCAGATAAGAGAGCTCTGGCTGACCCAAGGGCATTCCAGCAGGTGCAAGTGGAGGAGTGGGGAATCAAACCCGGTTCTCCCAGATAAGAGAGCTCTGGCTGACCCAAGGCCATTCCAGCAGCTGCAAGTGGAGGAGTGGGGAATCAAACCCGGTTCTCCCAGATAAGAGAGCTCTGGCTGACCCAAGGCCATTCCAGCAGGTAAGTAGGGGGGGGGGAATCAAACCCAGTTCTCCCAGATAAAAGTCCGCACACTTCACCACTACACCAAACTGGCTACTTACCTACTTACCAAACTGGCCACTTACCTTAAGAGTTTGAAGAACGATGCACCTTGGAACTTCACAGACTTTGTTTTATGTGAACTTTTTCTCTACTTATTGAATTGTTTGGATTTTTGGACTTTATATATATATATTTGCTATAGAATCTTGACTGAGACATTAGAGAAAGTATATAGTTTTTGAATTTTTGTATTAGTCACAGTTTGTATGGCCTGACACCCCGCTGATGTCCCCCTCTCCCCACATCTCGTCCTCTCCGAGCTTCACCCCCCCAAATTTGCAGATATCTCCCAGTCTGAAGCTGGCCACCCTATTGAACAAGGAGGGTTGTTTTTTTAAAAATAACAACAATTCACCCTTTTTATAGGCCATCTTTCTCGCGGAGACTCAGATTACATGGTGTAAAACAAGGCAGTCGGATGATGCCAAAGAGAGAGGGGGTTTTCAACTTCCTGATTTAAGATTGTATCATGATGCAGTTTGTTTGACATGGATCAAAGATTGGATAATGCTGTTAGACAAAAAACCTTTATGGTTAGAAGCCCACGGAAATAAATTCGGCTGGCACGCGTACATGTATTATGGGAAGAATAAAATGGACGGCTTTTTCTCTCACCACTATGTTAGAAATACGTTACTAAGTACTTGGATAAAATATAAGAAATACGGGGACGAGAGAAAACCGCTGTGGATAGTGCCAGCAGAAGTAATAAAAATAACAGCTGAATCCTATGAAGAAAGAGAAATGTCATATAATCAACTGCTCAAGATTCAAGGAGACAAAATTGAATTAAAATCCTCGGAAGAGCTAAATAATAAGTATGATTGGTTTCAAATGCAACAAATTAAAAGCCTGATGGAAAATGATATTAAATCGGAGGGAATTAGACGAGAACAAACAGAACTGGAAAGGGTCCTGCTTGGTGATAATGAAAAACTGATATCAAAAGTGTATAAGTTATTATTGAAATGGTCTACAGAAGAAGAAGTAGTAAAGTCTCAAATGGTCAAATGGGCAATCAATGTGAATAGAGAAATACAAATGGATGCATGGGAACACCTTTGGAAGAACTCAGTGAAGATATCAACTTGTCAGAGTATAAGAGAGAACTGTTTTAAGATGTTGTATAGGTGGTATATGACTCCGAAAAAATTGGCTAAGATGAGCAAGAAAATGTCGGATAGATGTTGGAAATGTAAAAAATATGAAGGTTCTTTCTTCCATATGTGGTGGACTTGTGAAAAAGCGAAAGAATACTGGAAGATGATACAACAAGAAATCTCCAAAATTCTGGGCTATGACTTCAAGAAAACTGCAGAGACGTTTTTGCTTGGATTACAATTAGAAAAATTTCCAAAGGAAGACAGGACTCTAATTTGGTACTTGCTATCAGCTGCTAGGACATTGTACGCGCAGCTTTGGAAGCAAGAAAAAATACCGGAGAAATGGGACTGGACCATGAAAGCTTTATCGTGGAGTGAAATGGACAAACTAACTAGAACACTAAGAGACTATGATTTGGAGATATTCAAAAAGGAGTGGAGGAAATTTAAAGGATATATGGAGAAAGAGTGGAAAGTAAAAAGACATTGGACAATTTTTTAGTATTATTGAGAGAAAAAGAAAAGAAGAAAAAAAAAGAGAATATATATATTGAATTTTGATCAGTTAGTAGTACCTTTAGTAATGAACTTGAATTTATAACCTCGGGGAAGTCAACATTGGAGGGAGGGGGGATTGAAATGTCATATGGGTTAGTACTGAAATAATAAGGAAATAATTAAGTTTTGTAACCATATGCTATCAATAAATTGTTAAAACACAACAAGGCAGTCGGAGAGCATCCAATAAACAATGCAATGGGTATGCTTGCCAACCTCCAGGTGGGGCCTGGAGAGAACCCAGAATCACTACGCCACTCCCAACGAAAGGGTTCAGTTCCCCTAGAGAAAACGGCTGCTTTGGAGGAGGGACTCTATGGCGTTATCCCCCACTGAGGTCCCTTCTTTTCCCAAACCCCGCCCTCCGCAGGCCCCACCCCCAAATCTCCAGGAACCTTCCCACCCAGAGTTGGTGACACTAGCAGCAGGCCTGGAGTACAAATCAGAAACAGCACAAAAGAGGATCGGATGAGAGTTGTATGTCTCTGGGCAGCATTAGGGTCATCCTGTGTTTCTGAAACGGCATGAAAGAAACGCTTCCCTTCAGTGAGATGCAAAAAACACCCTGGAAGGACACCTGGTTTGGAGAGGGCCACGAAGAATCATAGAGCTGGAAGGGACCTCCAGGGTCATCTAGTCCAGGGGTGTCAAACCTGAGCTCCAGGGGCTGAATCAGGCCTAGGGTTGCCAAGTCCAATTCAAGAAATATCTGGGGACTTTGGGGGTGGAGCCAGGAGACATCGGGGCGGAGCCAGGAACAAGGGTGTGACAAGCATCATTGAACTCCAAGGGAGTTCTGGCCATCGCATTGAAAGGGACAGTACACCTTTTTAAATGCCTTCCTTCCATAGGAACTAATGAAGGATAGGAGCACCTTCTTTGGGGGCTCATAGAATTGGACCTCCTGGTCCAATCGTTTTGAAACTTGAGGGTAACTTTGGGGAAAGGTACTAGATACTATACTGAAGATTTGGTGCCTCTACCTCAAAAAACAGCTCTCCCAGAGCCCCCAAAACCTCCAGATCAATTCCCCATTATACCCTATGAGAATTGATCTCCAAATAGGGAATAATGAAGTGCTCAGCAGACGTTCCTTCCCCCCCTCTTCCCCCGCCCCCTTTCTGGCAACTCTGAAGGGAGGGATTGGTGTCTCTACTTACCAGTTGCAGCCAACTTCTTCCAAGTAACACAGACACCCCATCCCAAGAGGAAGCCTTTCAATTGGAGACTGAAGCCTCTAGAGGGGGAAAAAAAATCACATGGTGGCTTTGGGGGTGGGGCTTCCCCCCTCCCCCGCTGGCCAGCTGACTGGGGGCGGGAAGCAGCCTGGGAAAGCAGAAGAACCCCCGCTGGGACCTGGGGATTGGCAAGCCTAATCAGGCCCCCGGATGGCTCCTATCAGGTCCCCAAGCAACTAACTGACATCTGCTTCCTTCTCCCTCTCTCTTGCTTCCTTCTGCATAACAGCCTGCTTTGCAAGACTTGCTCAATCACACAGGAGCTACAGAGCAAAACCTCTGTTTTCTCCATTGGCTGAGGGTCCTCCCTTGGGGAGGAAGGAGGAGAGAGAGAGCTTGCTTTGCCAGGCTCTCTCAATAACACAGCAGAGCCAAGCCTCTCCTTCTTCTATTGGCTGAGACTCCTCCCCCTCCTGGTCCCCTGGAGAAGGGAGGAAAAAGCCAGAGCTTCCTTTGCCCAGTTCCCTGGATCCCATGGAAGAAATACGAAGAAAGCACCTTTAAGACCAACACGTGCTAAGGCTTTAAGCATGTTTTAAGGTTTTTAAAATATATATTTAATTTTGTTTGCCTGTGTCCTTTATAAAGTCTGTGCTACCTAATCTTAAATAGGGACAGGGCTTTTTCTGTGGCTTTTTCCTTTCCATGTTAGGCCACACACCCCTGATGTAGACAGTCCTCCAAGAGCTTACAGTAGGGCCCTGTAAGAACAGCCCTGTAAGCTCTTGAACAATTGGCTGCACAAGAGGGGTGTGGCTTAATATGCAAAGGAGTTCCTGCTACAAAAAAAAAGCCCTGAATAGGAACACACCTGGCTGGGCCCGACATGGCCCGGCCCAACAAGGTCTCATTTATGTCAGATCCAGCCCTCAGAACAAATGAGTTCGACACCCGTCCAACCCCCTGCACAATGCAGGAAACTCACAAACCCCTCCCCCTAAGTTCACAGGATCCTCATTGCGGTCAGATGGCCATCTAGCCTCTGCTGAAAAACCTCCAAGGAAGGAGAGCCCACCACCTCCCAAGGAGGAAGCCTGTTCCACTGAGGAACCGCTCTAAACTCACAAACTCCTCCCCCTAAATTCACAGGATCTTCATTGCTGTCAGATGGCCATCTAGCCTCTGTTGGGAAACCTCCAAGGAAGGAGAGCCCACCACCTCCCAAGGAGGAAGCCTGTTCCACTGAGGAACCGCTCTAACAGTCAGGAAGGTCACAGAATCCTAGAGCTGGAAGGGACCTCCAGGGTCATGTGTTCCACTAAGGAACCGCTCTAAACTCACAAACCCCTCCCCCTAAATTCACAGGATCTTCATTGCTGTCAGAGGGCCATCTAGCCTCTGCTTAAAAACCTCCAAGGAAGGAGAGCCCACCACCTCCCGAGGAGGAAGCCTGTTCCACTGAGGAACCGCTCTAAACTCACAAACCCTTCCCCCTAAATTCACAGGATCTTCATTGCTGTCAGAGGGCCATCTAGCCTCTGCTTAAAAACCTCCAAGGAAGGAGAGCCCACCACCTCCCGAGGAGGAAGCCTGTTCCACTGAGGAACCACTGTAAACTCACAAACACCTCCCCCTAAATTCACAGGATCTTCATCACTGTCAGAGGGCCATCTAGCCTCTGTTTAAAAACCTCCAAGGAAGGAGAGCCCACCACCTCCCAAGGAGGAAGCCTGTTCCACTGAGAAGCTGCTCTAACGGTCAGGAAGAGGATGTGGGATGCCAAAGAGATGCGGGACCAGTGCCGGATTAAACCCTGTGGAGGCCCCTAGGCAGTTGAAATCTTGGGGGCCCCCTTGCAAATTATCTCCGAGTCTGAGCTGCCCCCGCAGCAGCCTGCAGGCCCCTTCTCAAAAGCCCCTGTGGCAAAGCTGTGGGGGAGAGGCAGAGAGAGGCAAATTTGGCGACAATGCCGGCAGCAGCCGCAGCAGGCAAGTCAGGCAAAGAGCGGCTCAGTTGCTGGCTGCATGTGCAGGCTGGGAGGGCTGCAAGCAGGGGGAAACGGGGGGGGGAGCCAGCCTGGGGCCCCTAAAGGCGTGAGGGCCCATAGGCCAGTGCCTACTTGGCCTAATTGTTAATCCAGCTCTGCGCAGGACACTTTGCAGGACTCAAGGTAAAGCCAAACCTGGCACTGGATGAGGCAGATTCCTCTGCAAGATACAGCCCTACCCCTCAGACTGGAGTCGCTGGCCAGGAGGTGGCCAGAGCCCTACCAACGCAGGACCAACGTTCCCTCTAAGCGGCAGACTCTTGTGAGCAAAAATTCTACTTTGTGAGCTATGGGCATTAAAGTTGTGAGCTGCTGCATCAATGAGTGTGTTCTGGGGCCATCCTTCCTGAGCTAGGACAAAAATGTGTGAGCCAGAGGCTAAAAGAAACTGTGAGCTAGCTCACACAAACTCCACTTGGAGGGAACCCAAGAAGAAGAAGAAGAAGAAGACTGCAGATTTATACCCTGCCCTTCTCTCTGAATCAGAGACTCAGAGCGGCTCAAAATCTCCTTTAACTTCCTCCCCCACATCAAACACTCTGTGAGGTGGGTGGGGCTGAGAGGGCTCTCACAGCAGCTGTTCTTTCAAGGACAACATCTGCCAGAGCTATTGCTGACCCAAGGCCATTCCAGCAGCTGCAAGTGGAGGAGTGGGGAATCAAACCCGTTCTCTCAGATAAGAGAGCTATGGCTGACCTAAGGCCATTCCAGCAGGTGCAAGTGGAAGAGCAGGAAATCAAACCCAGTTTTCCCAGATAAGAGTCCACACACTTCACCACTACAGCAAACTGGCTCTCAGAGTCTAAGAGCAGCTCACAATCTCCTTTCCCTTCCTCCCCCACAAAAGACACCCTGTGAGGTGGGTGGGGCTGAGAGAGCTCTCCCAGCAGCTCCCCTTTCAAGGACAACCTCTGCCAGAGCTATGGCTGTCCCAAGGCCATTCCAGCAGGTGCAAGTGGAGGAGTGGGGAATCAAACCTGGTTCTCCCAGATAAGAGTCCACACACTTAACCACTACACCAAACTGGCTCTCTCAAGAGTCCAAGAGTGAAAGACATTGCAGAGGGGAGCTCCTTTCTCTGGAGGGGATGCAGCCCCCCCCCCCGCCTCCTTGGGTGACCTCAGTGGTGGCAGCTGCACCGGACACAGCATGGCTGGAGGCGGGCATGAGTGCGTGCCACGCAGCCTGCAAAGCGCCACCTCACCAACTGGCCCAGGGCGCACCTCCCCCCCACCCTGCCATCTGCCCTGCTGGACCTGCTCTCCACAGAGGGCTGCCAGCACCCCCACCCCCCGGCCACTGGCGGGGAAGGGAAGAGAAGGGAAGGGGGGCAGGGTTGCCAGCCCCAGGTTGGGAAACTCCTGGGGATTTGGGGGTGCAGCCTGAGGAGGGGAGGGACTGCGGAAGGGCACAACACCTCTTTGCTCTGGGGGGGACTGGTCTCTGTAATCCGGCTATGGGGTCAACGGGTCCAACTTATATACAGATCAGGTTCCTGCGCTAAAATGCTATGGGATCATTCGAACCAGCAAGGGGCTATCTATCGGTCCAGGGAAATGAGGAGGAAGAAGATGTTGGATTTATATCCCGCCAACCACTCCGAAGAGTCTCAGAGCGGCTCACAATCTCCTTCACCTTCCTCCCCCACAACAGACACCCTGTGAGGTGGGTGGGGCTGAGAGGGCTCTCACAGCAGCTGCCCTTTCAAGGACAACCTCTGCCAGAGCTCTGGCTGACCCGAGGCCATTCCAGCAGGTGCAAGTGGAGGAGTGGGGAATCAAACCTGGTTCTCCCAGATAAGAGAGCTCTGGCTGACCCAAGGCCATTCCAGCAGGTGCAAGTGGAGGAGTGGGGAATCAAACCCGGTTGTCCCAGATAAGAGAGCTACGGCTGACCCAAGGCCTTCCAGCAGGTGCAAGTGGAGGAGTGGGGAATCAAACCTGGTTCTCCCAGATAAGAGAGCTCTGGCTGACCCAAGGCCATTCCAGCAGGTGCAAGTGGAGGAGGGGGGAATCAAACCCGGTTCTCCCAGATAAGAGAGCTCTGGCTGACCCGAGGCCATTCCAGCAGGTGCAAGTGGAGGAGTGGGGAATCAAACCCGGTTCTCCCAGATAAGAGAGCTCTGGCTGACCCAAGGCCATTCCAGCAGGTGCAAGTGGAGGAGTGGGGAATCAAACCCGGTTCTCCCAGATAAGAGAGCTCTGGCTGACCCAAGGCCATTCCAGCAGCTGCAAGTGGAGGAGTGGGGAATCAAGCCCCGTTCTCCCAGATAAGAGAGCTCTGGCTGACCCAAGGCCATTCCAGCAGCTGCAAGTGAAGAAGTGGGGAATCAAACCCGGTTCCCACAGATAAGAGAGCTCTGGCTGACCCAAGGCCATTCCAGCAGGTGCAAGTGGAGGACTGGGGAATCAAGCCCCGTTCTCCCAGATAAGAGAGCTCTGGCTGACCCAAGGCCATTCCAGCAGCTGCAAGTGGAGGAGCGGGGAATCCAACCTGGTTCTCCCAGATAAGAGAGCTCTGGCTGACCCAAGGCCATTCCAGCAGGTGCAAGTGGAGGAGTGGGGAATCAAACCCGGTTCCCACAGATAAGAGAGCTCTGGCTGACCCAAGGCCGTTCCAGCAGCTGCAAGTGGAGGAATGGGGAATCAAACCCGGTTCTCCCAGATAAGAGAGCTCTGGCTGACCCAAGGCCATTCCAGCAGCTGCAAGTGGAGGAGTGGGGAATCAAACCCGGTTCCCACAGATAAGAGAGCTCTGGCTGACCCAAGGCCGTTCCAGCAGCTGCAAGTGGAGGAATGGGGAATCAAACCCGGTTCTCCCAGATAAGAGAGCTCTGGCTGACCCAAGGCCATTCCAGCAGCTGCAAGTGGAGGAGTGGGGAATCAAACCCGGTTCCCACAGATAAGAGAGCTCTGGCTGACCCAAGGCCGTTCCAGCAGCTGCAAGTGGAGGAATGGGGAATCAAACCCGGTTCTCCCAGATAAGAGAGCTCTGGCTGACCCAAGGCCATTCCAGCAGGTGCAAGTGGAGGAGTGGGGAATCAAACCCGGTTCTCCCAGATAAGAGAGCTCTGGCTAACCCAAGGCCATTCCAGCAGGTGCAAGTGGAGGAATGGGGAATCAAACCCGGTTCTCCCAGATAAGAGAGCTATGGCTGAGCCAAGGCCATTCCAGCAGGTGCAAGTGGAGGAGTGGGGAATCAAACCCGGTTCTCCCAGATAAGAGAGCTACGGCTGACCCAAGGCCATTCCAGCAGCTGCAAGTGGAGGAGTGGGGAATCCAACCTGGTTCTCCCAGGTAAGAGTCCGCACACTTCACCACTGCATCAAACTGGCTCTCCAAAGGTTTTTATCCTGCTCCCCTTTGTCTCAGTGTCCCCAGGATCAGTCCTAACGGCTCCAATGAGCCCGGCAGGAACTAGAAAACACCACAACTCCACACGCACAACACACCGAGTCCACCCTTCCGAGCTGCCACTTTCTCCAATGGAGCTGATCTCTGCCTGCTGGCGATCAGCTGTCAAAGCGGGAAATCTCCAGGCCCCACCTGGAGGCTGGCAACCCTGGGAGAACTCCAGGAGGCTTCCCAACTCCTTGTCGGCAAATCCACAGAACTTTGTGGATGCAGCCTAGGGAGGGTGGGAAAGGCTGGGAAAGATTTGAAGGCTTCAGGGATTGCCCTCCAAAACAGCCATTTCCTCTGGAGCAGGGGCCACCTACCCCTGGGCTGTGGACCGGTACCGGTCCGTGGCCTGTTAGCAACCGGGCCATGAGTTGTAGAATTATTTCATTATATATTACAATGTAGTAATAATAAGAAGAAGACATTGGATTTATACCCTGCCCTCCACTCCAAATCTCAGAGCGGCCTACAATCTTCTTTCCCTTCCTCCCCCACAACAGACACCCTGTGAGGCAAGAGGGGCTGAGAGAGCTCTCCCAGAAGCTGCCCTTTCAAGGACAGAGTCTCATAGCGGCCTACAATCTCCTTTCCCTTCCTTCCCCACAACAGACACCCTTTGAGGTGGGTGGGGCTAAGAGAGCTCTCCCCAGAAGCTGCCCTTTCAAGGACAACCTCTGCCAGAGCTATGGCTAACCAAGGCCATTCCAGCTGCTGCAAGTGGAGGAGTGGGGAATCAAGCCCAGTTCCCCTGGATAAGAGGCCACACTTAACCAATACCCCAAACTGGTTTTACAATCTCCTTTATCTTCCTCCTCCATAACAGACACCCGGTGAGATGGGTGGGGCTGAGAGAGCTCTCCCCAGAAGCTGCCATTTCAAGGACAGCTCTGCAAGAGCTATTGCTAACCAAGGCCATTCCAGCAGCTGCAAGTGGAGGAGTGGGGAATCAAACCCTGTGAAGTGGGTGAGGCTGAGAGAGCTCTCACAGCAGCTGCCTTTTCAAGGACAGCTCTGCGCAGAGCTCTGGCTGACCCAAGGCCATTCCAGCAGCTTCAAGTGGAGGAGTGGGGAATCAAACCCTGTGAGGTGGGTGGGGCTGAGAGAGTTCTCACAGCAGCTGCCCTTTTAAGGACAGCTTTGCGCAGAGCTATGGCTGACCCAAGGCCATTCCAGCAGCTGCAAGTGGAGGAGTGGGGAATCAAACCCGGTTCTCCCAGATAAGAGTCTGCACACTTCACCACCACACCAAAATAAAGTACACAATTGTATCATCCTGAAACCATCGCTCCCCCGCCCCATCTGTAGAAAAATTGTCTTCCACAAAACCGGTCCCTGGTGCCAAAAAGGTTGGGGACCGCTGGTCTGGAGGATCAGATTTCTGGAGAGCAGCTGTAATTCTGGGAGATCTCCATGCCCTACCTGGAGGTTGGCACCCCCAAGCCACAGCCCACAGTCTGTGGTTGGGGGGCGGGGGGGACTCTTGTCAAGCAAAGAGAGAGACGCATGGATGCAAAGAACAAAAGAGCCCTTCGCTTGCTGATGCCAGAAAGCATTAAGATGTTGGGGAAAGATGTTGGGAAGAAGAAGTCTCTGCAGAGAGAGGGGCTGACAGAAAACAAATAGGCTTAAAGACGGAGTGAGCCAGTGAAGGGGGAACCGGGGGGGGGGGGGCAGAGAACAGGCCCAGCCGGCCGCCTCCCCACCACTGACAAATGCGCTCATCCAAAGTGAAGCGTTTAATGAGCTTGAAAAAAGGCAAGTTGAGTTCCTCTGAATGTGGGCCCGGCTCTGCAGACTCTGGGGGTGTTGGGATGGGACTAGCAAGGAGGCCTGGAGACGGCGCAGAAGCTGAGCCAAGCAATTTGTCCTTCTTTTCCCTCCACCGCCTGCAGCTCAGCAGGGAAGGGGATGCTATTAGCGGGGCTCTTACGCGTCCCCCACTGGCGCCCTCTCCAGGGGACAGGCGGAGGGGACGCCAGCGAAACCATTAAGTAAAAGGCAGCCTTGAGTTGGCCAAGGCTGCTTTGGAAATGGGGCTCTGGGGTCCCCAGGCAGGAGAAGGTGCCAGAGGTCGTCTGCTGAAGGAAAGTGGCACGTGAGAGAATAACAAAGAGGCAGGAGAGGAAGGCCCTCAAAAAGAGCGCAGGAAGGGTACCGCTTTTGGTCATCCCAGGCGCGCTTGGCTTTAACACAGCAGGGCTGGTCCCCGACCCACCACGTGCTTGCAAGGCGACAGAAAAGTTTACGCACAGCCCCATTCCAGGCTGAAACAAAAGAAGAAGCGCTTTATTCCAAAAACAATATGCTTGGTAGTGCAAGGTGAAGAAGAAGAAGAAGAAGAAGAAGAAGAAGAAGAAGAAGAAGAAGAAGAAGAAGAAGAAGAAGAAGAAGAAGAAGAAGAAGAAGAAGAAGAAGAAGAAGAAGAAGAAGAAGAAGAAGAAGAAGAAGAAGATGATGATGATGATGATGATGATGATGATGATGATGATGATGATGATGATATTGGATTTATACCCCATCCTTTACTCTGAATCGCAGTCTCAGAGCTACCTACAAAATGGTACAAATTTAAGATCTGATGACAGCATAGTAAAATTAGGTAGGCAGTGGTACATTTTGTATGCATGCATACATGTTGTTTTGCTTTACCTAGACTTTCTGCAACAGCCATTAACAGGCAACTTTTATTACCTTTTATTGCTATCCAGACCGAAATGGTCTTCCAATTTATTACACTGTTTTGCTATTTGAGCCTTTGTATCAGTTTACACTCTTAACCCACCAACTACATATATTTCAGCCCACTGTACCCCATCCCCTCGTCTGATGAAGTGTACATGCATACGAAAGCTTACATTCTGAATAAAACTTCGTTGGTCTTAAAGGTAATACTTGACTCCTACTTTGTTACACTGTCTATTGTATATGGCTACTGTGGGGACCAGCCTGCCGCCCTGTCTCAAAAGGAGAGACATCTTCGTCTTTCAGTTTCGGAGGTCTCAAAGCAAACAGTCTTCAGGTACAGATGCTGAACCTGCGGAGTGGAAACCTTTTGACAGGGCCTGCCCACAGACAGCCTTCTGTTTCACACCTCTGGTCCTTTTCATTGTCCTGCGGCTTTTCACATTCTTCACATTAGTGTCATTTGCAGATGACACTAAATTGTTCAGGGTGGTGAGAACCAGAGAGGATTGTGAGGCACTCCAAAGGGATCTGTTGAGGCTGGGTGAGTGGGCGTCAACGTGGCAGATGAGGTTCAATGTGGCCAAGTGCAAAGTAATGCACATTGGGGCCAAGAATCCCAGCTACAAATACAAGTTGATGGGGTGTGAACTTGCAGAGACTGACCAAGAGAGAGATCTTGGGGTCGTGGTAGAACTCGCAGAAAATGTCAAGACAGTGTGCGATTGCAATTAAAAAGGCCAACACCATGCTGGGAATTATTAGGAAGGGAATTGAAAACAAATCAGCCAGTATCATAATGCCCCTGTATAAATCGATGGTGCGGTCTCATTTGGAGTACTGTGTGCAGTTCTGGTCGCCGCACCTCAAAAAGGATATAGCATTGGAGAAAGTCCAGAAAAGGGCAACTAGAATGATTAAAAGTTTGGAACACTTTCCCTATGAAGAAAGGTTAAAACGCTTGGGGCTCTTTAGCTTGGAGAAACGTCGACTGCGGGGTGACATGATAGAGGTTTACAATATTATGCATGGGATGGAGAAAGTAAAGAAGTACTTTTCTCCCTTCCTCACAATACAAGAACCTGTGGGCATTCAATGAAATTGCTGAGCAGTCAGGTTAAAAAGGATAAAAGGAAGTCCTTCTTCACCCAAAGGGTGATTAACATGTGGAATTCTCTGCCACAGGAGGTGGTGGCGGCTACAAGCATAGCCAGCTTCAAGAGGGCATTGGATAAAAATATGGAGCAGAGGTCCATCAGTGGCTATTAGCCACAGTATATATATATACGTGTGTGTGTGTGTATACACACAAACACATTTTGGCCCCTGTGTGACACAGAGAGTTGGACTGGATGAGCCACTGGCCACCCTGAGCCTGCCTTGGTCGGGAGGGCGGGGTATAAATAAAATTTTGTTATTATTGTTATTATTATTATCCAACAAGGCTTCTCTTATGTTCTTATGTGACACAGAGTGTTGGACTGGATGGGCCACTGGCCTGATTCAACAGGGCTTCTCTTATGTTCTTATGTGACAGAGTGTTGGACTGGAGGGGCCACTGGCCTGATCCAATATGGCTTCTCTTATGTTCTTATATGACACAGAGTGTTGGACTGGAGGGGCCATTGGCCTGATACAACATGGCTTCTCTTATGTTCTTATGTAACACAGAGTGTTGGACTGGATGAGCCACTGGCCTGATCCAACATGGCTTCTTTTATGTTCTTATGTGACACAGAGTGTTGGACTGCATGGGCCATGGGCCTGATCCAACAGGGCTTCTCTTATGTTCTTCTGTGACACAGAGTGTTGGACTGGATTGGCCACTGGCCTGATCCAACATGGCTTCTCTTATGTTCTTATGTGACACAGAGTGTTGGACTGGAGGGGCCACTGGCCTGATCCAACAGGGCTTCTCTTATGTTCTTCTGTGACACAGAGTGTTGGACTGGAGGGGCCACTGGTCTGATCCAGCAGGGCTTCTCTTATGTTCTTATGTGACACAGAGTGTTGGACTGGAGGGGCCACTGGCCTGATCCAACAGGGCTTCTCTTATGTTCTTATGTGACACAGAGTGTTGGACTGGATGGGCCATTGGCCTGATCCAACAGGGCTTCTCTTATGTTCTTATGTGACACAGAGTGTTGGACTGGAGGGGCCACTGGCCTGATCCAACATGGCTTCTCTTATGTTCTTATGTGACACAGAGTGTTGGACTGGATGGGCCATTGGCCTGATCCAACAGGGCTTCTCTTATGTTCTTATGTGACACAGAGTGTTGGACTGGAGGGGCCATTGGCCTGATCCAGCAGGACTTCTCTTATGTTCTTATGTGACACAGAGTGTTGGACTGGATGGGCCATTGGCCTGATCCAACAGGGCTTCTCTTATGTTCTTATGTGACACAGAGTGTTGGACTGGATGGGCCATTGGCCTGATCCAACAGGGCTTCTCTTATGTTCTTATGTTTTTATTCTTACGTGGTGTGGAAAGGGAACAACGGATCAGCCTCTCTGTCTCACGCACACACATCCAACGCACACCAGGCTCTTGTTTTATGAGACCGTTTTATGAACCTTTTGAGCTGGGAGAATAATTATTTCCCCCTATTAAAATGAAAATGACACTCGATGGTTTGTTTGCTTGGAGCCGGATGGTTTTTAATGAGAGAGCAGGACTGCTGGACTGGAACAAAAAAAAGAAAGAAAGAAAAAAGAGGCCGGTTTCTACAAGAGGGTAATGATCCCTGCACAACGCCGATCCAGACTGTGTTTCAGCACCCCCACAGGCCTGTAATGAGCGTGTGCATCCCCCCGTCCTTCCCCCCCAAGGCACGGTTAGTTCCAGCTCTCTCCCCCTCCCTCTCTCTGCTTGGGCTGGTTTTAACTGCAGGAATGATGGGGGGGACACTTGCGGTCATTAAATAGCGGTTATTTAATTTGTCCCACCAGGCAGGGTGTTAACCTGCTTCCTGGCTCTGCTCCAGTCTCGTTAATTATCGTCTGCATCCCTCACACACACCCCTCCCCTTTCCCCATCACTTCCACGAAAGCCCTCATCCCATTGTTACAGGGTTGGGTTGGTAACGCCGCAGTACTGCAGTCTGAGCTCTCTGCTCAAGACCTGAGTTCGATTCCGGTGGAAGCTGGGTTCAGGTAGGCTGCTCAAGGTTGACTCAGCCTTCCATCCTTCCGAGGTCGGTCAAATGAGGACCCAGCTTGCTAGAGGGAAAGTGTAGAGGACTGGGGAAGGCAATGGCAAGCCACCCCGTAAAAAGTCTGCCGTGAACATTGTGAAAGCAACGTCATCTCAGAGTTGAAAATGACTGGTGCTTGCACAGGGGACTACCTTGACCTTTTAGCAGAGATATAAACTTTATAAAGGACACAGACAAACACAATTAAAGATTTTTTTAAAAAATTAAAATGTGCTTAATACACTCGTTGGTCTTAAATGTGCTGTCTTTATATCTCTCCTGTGGGATCCAGGGAACTGGGCAAAGGAAGCTCTGGCTCTTTCTTTTCTTCCCCAGGGGAGCAGGAGGGGGAGGAGCCTCAGCCAATAGAAGGAAGAGAGGCTTGGCTCAGTAGCTCTGCTGTGCAATTGAGAGAGCCTGGCAAAGCAAGCTACTCCTCCCCCCCTTCCTCTCCAAGAGAGGAGCCTCAGCCAATGGAGAAAATAGAGGATTTGCTCTGCAGCTCCTGTGCAATTGAGCAAGCCATGCAAAGCAAGCTGTGATGCAGAAGGAAGCAAGGGATAGGGAGAGGGAAGCAGATGACAGTCAGTTACTTGGGGGGCTGTATGTTTGACACCCCTGGTCTAAAATACACAATAGAAAGACACCCCTCTACAAGCCCAGGGCTTTTCAAAATGGCAAATACTAGATAGGCAGTTTATTTTGCCAGACATTCAGCTGCGGTACTTGCTCTCTGAATGCTGCTTTATCAGTATGTGTTGCATACAGTGACGGTTAGTAACCCTCCCACCCCACCGCCCCCCAGGTGTCCAGTACTGACCTGGACTGTCTGGTTAGTATTTTCATTAGCTATCTGGGAGAAAACCTCTGTGTCCGTGTGTGTGCTGTGACACAAAGACTGTTCGCAACAAGTGGATTCTGCCAATTGTAAACAGTAAAAATCCAACTGTAAGGCACTATTTAGCATGTGTGAATGCATCGTGTCTGTGTGTGTGTGTTTGTGTGTGTGTGAGACAAAGAGAGAGAGAGAGAGCTTTTGGTGTTTCTTTTGCCCAAAGTTGGAATGTTTCTACATGCCGCTGCTATACAATAATAGTGGTGGAAATTTATTTTGAACTCGTTTATGTCTAATTTCCACACTCTTATGAGGCACAATGCCTAAGTAATAAACGGAGACAATTCATAACTAATTTTTGCTTTCATAGAATTGGAAGGGATCCCCAAGGTCATCTAGTCCAACCCCTTGCACAGTGCAGGAAACTCACAAATACCTCCCCCTAAATTCACAGGATCTTCATTGCTGTCAGATGGCCATCTAGCCTCTGTTTCAAAACCTCCAAGGAAGGAGAGCCCACCACCTCCCGAGGATGCCTGTTCCACTGAGGAACCCCTCTAATGGTCAGGAAGTTCTTCCTAATTTTGAGATGGAAACTCTTTTAATTTAATTTCAACCCAATGGTTCTGGTTCTACCTTCTGGGTCACAGAAAACAATTCCACCCCATCCTCCATATGACAGCCCTTCAAGGACTTGAAGATGGTGATCCTATCACCTCTCAGCCGCCTCCTCTCCAGGCTAAACATCCCCAGCTCCTTCAACCTTTCCTCATAGGACTTGGTCTCCAGACCCCTCACCACCTTCTTCCCTCTCCTTTGGACCCATTCCAGCTTGTCTTTATCCTTCTTAAAATGTGTGCTTTATTGGACAATACCTCTTGTACCAATTCTCTAGCCAAGCCGGTTCTAAACGGAGCTTTGTGCTTGTTCTTCAGTTCCTTCTACCGTGTGACTCTTTTGGTTGCTTGATCTCCAGGTGGAGCCTGTAGGTCTCTCAGAATTACAATTTATCTTCAGACAACACAGATCAGTTCCCCTGTAGAAAATGGCTTCTTTGGAGGATAGAGTGTATGGCGTTATACCTTGCTGAGGTCCTTTGCCTCCCAAATCCTGCCCTCCGCACACTCCGCCCCCAAAACCTCCAGGAATTTCCCAACCTGGAGGTGGCAGCTCTCTGGTGGCAATGTTCTTGGTATTGCAATAGGTTTTTGGGGAGCTGGAAGGCCATTCAGAGAGAGAACCAGATAAAAATGTGGGTGGAGTCACCAAAGAGTGAGCAAGGGGGGGCATTCCCATTTCCAAAGCAGCCATTTTCTCCAGGGGAACTAACTAGGGTTGCCAAGTCCAATTCAAGAAATATCTGGGGACTTTGGGGGTGGAGCTTGTGCTTCAGTTCCTTCTACCGTGTGACTCTTTTGGTTGCTTAATCTCCAGGTGGAGCCTGTAGGTCTCTCAGAATTACAATTTATCTTCAGACAACACAGATCAGTTGTCTGAAGATTACAATTTATCTTCAGACAACACAGACTTTGGGGGTGGAGCCAGGAGACATTAGGGGTGGAGCCAAGTTCAAGGCTGTGACAAGCATCATTGAACTCCAAAGGGAGTTCTGGCCATCACATTTAAAGGGACGGCACACCTTTTCAATGCCTTCCTTCCATATCAATAATGAAGGATATGAGCACCTTCTTTTGGGATTCATAGAATTGGACCTCGGGGTCCAATCTTTTTGAAACTTGGGGGGCATTTTTGGGAGAGGCACTAGATGCTATACTGAAAATTTGGTGCCTCTACCTCAAAAAGCAGCCCCCCCCTCCCCAGAGCTCAAGATACCCATGGATCAATTCTCCATTATTTTCTATGGGAATAAATCTCCCTAGGGAATAACAGAGTTCCCAGCAGACATTTCCCTCCCCTCCCCTTCTGACGATCCTGAAGCGGGGGGAGGGCCTCCAAACCAGGGGATCCCCTGCCCCCACCTGGGGATTGGCAACCCTAGAACTGACCTTTGTGGTTTGGTGATCAATAGTTATTCCTGGAGATTTCCAGGCCCCGCCTGGAGGTTGACTGTGAAGATTTTTGGGTTTTTTTCACCTTATACAAATATGAGCAAACAGACAGAAATGAAGACGTGCCCAAGATACTGCTGCAAAAAGAGGTATACTGGATACAGCAGTTGAATTGCATTTCTCCAAATGGACTGAATACGACCAATGATTTGACATGCTTTTTATGAATGGACTTCCTTATAATATTATGAGTGCTGTGCATAATTTGTCTGTGTGATAACATATTTTTGTATAAAGTATGGGATTTGACATTCTTTGTATGGAATATTTTGTATGTTGTATCTGCCGTGATATAGTTTGTGGTGTTTTTGTGTCTTTTAGCATGTTGCATTAGAAATATGTTACTTTACCTTTAAGAGGTTTGTGTAATGGCAGCTGTAAATGAGATGTTTGCCTTTTTAAACATGTTAGTTCCACCATTAGGGGGCGCAAGAAGCCTCATACTGAGCTGTAGCTGATGTGAAATTGCTGGAGACGCTCTGCGCCCCTCTTTTTTGAAAATTGTTTCAAGAATCTATATAATTGAATCAATATGTAAGTATGATATATTTTTTCACTGGAAGATGGTTGGTTGTGTCTGAATGTCCTTCTGATATTTTTGTATAATATTTTCTTTTGTTAGTGGTCCCAGGTCTTATGAAGACTAGAAAGAAACAAGTACTTAATCGATTGGCTTGCCGCCATGCTACTTTGGGACTTGAATATACATTTTGGACATTTGGACTGATTTCTATATACTTCTTAGTATATAGATTTCTATATACTTCTTGGTCACTAGCGTGCATTTTTTGTTGTGTTACCCACCTGGAGATTGCCAGCACTACATATCCCGCTTGGGTGGATGAAGGCTTTTGCTCGCCAAATATAATATTCTACCAAAAAACGTTTTTAATCATGATATGCTCTATGTCTAATATGGCAACAGGGAGAGAAGTCACTTTAGGAACAATGATATAAACAACAAATGGTGTGACCAAATTACTAGCCGAGAGAGAGAGAGACAATAAACAAACTGACAAAAGAATTCATAAATTTTCTTCCCAAAAGGAGTCCCAATGTGCAGCCGACCTTGGAATGTCCTGCTTCAGCTAAAACTCTTCCAGCATAGGGTGCTCCGTAAATTCTTAAATAAGACGTCCCCGTCCAAAAACGCTTACAGCAACACTTCCACTGCGCTCTCCGCTGCTCAGTGTTTTTACTACTTACATGGGAATGCATATTCTCCAAAAAAACCCTTCAAACCGGCATCATGCTTGCAAGCAGCTCAAGGCGGGGGACGTCCCATTTAAGAATTTACAGAGCACCCTTTGCTGGAAGAGTTTTAGCTGAAGCAGGACATTCCAAGGTCGGCAGCCTGAACATTGGGATTCTTTTTTGGAAGAAAATTTGTGAATTCTTTTGTCAATTTGTTTATTGTATATGCACACTAACATTACATAGTAATTTGGTTACTAAACCATTGGTTGTTATATTACTATTTCTAATATATTCCAGGGTCACTTTCTTTCCTCTGGTCTGAATACAAAAAACTGTGAGCTCTAAATAGTTGAGTTTGATTAACACAATAATACAATATTTGCACAGTTCTTTGTACATTCCTACAGTAGAATCAACCAATAGAATGTATTTTCACTGGATGCTCTTCAGTATAATTGTACGACCACGCCTTGATTCTCTATTTTATGGATTACTCTTTCTTTTTCTTGTTTTTTTTTTTAAAATTTGTTAATTATATCCTTACTAAGGCTACATGCAGGGGTGGCCAAGGGGAGCTCTCCAGATGTTTTTGCCTACAACTCCCATCAGCCCCAGCCAGCATGGCCAATGGCTGGGGCTGATGGGAGTCGCAGGCAAAAAACATCTGGAGAGCTACCGTTGGCCACCCATGGATTAGTGTCCTTTAGTGCAAACTGAAATCTGTTAATAAAAATCTGGGTGTTTTTTTTTAAAAAAAAAAAAGAGGGTTTCGCTCTCGCCCCCACCCTTCGCAGTGATCCTGGCCTTAAATTTTATGGTTGCCAGCCTCCAGGTGGGGCCGGGAGACCTCCCGGTTTGACAACTGATCTCTGGCAGAGGTCAGCTCCCCTGGAGAAAAGGGCTGCTCTGGGGGTGGACTCTATGGCCCCTCCCCAAACCCCGCATTCTCCCGGATCCTCCCCCAAAGTCTCCAGGTATTTCCCAACCCAGATCTGGCAACCCTAATCAGGATTGTGTCTCCAGAAAGAAGCGGGAGGAGCAATAATGAAATCCATGTGATGAAATCTATGATGAGAGCGACACTAGAGCGGCCACGGCGGATGACGTCCTTCCTTGCAGCAAACGGACTCCAAAATATTTCGGAAGCGGCGGCACTGCGCCTGCGCAGAAGGAGCGGCGGCGGCACCAAGATGACCCGAAGAGCACTCGGGCGGTGCTGCGCCTGCGCAGAAGGAGCTAGCTCGACTCCAAGATGGTGGCTGGCGAGTACGCAGGCGGCACTGCACCTGCGCGGAAAAAGGCGAGTCGGCTCCAAGATGGTGTCTAAGGAGTACCCGGGCTGCGCTGCGCCTGCGCAGAAGGAGTGGCGTCGGCTCCAAGATGGTAGCTGGCGAGTACCCGGGCGGCACTGCGCCTGCGCGGAAGGAGCGGCGTCGGCTCCAAGATGGTAGCTGTCGAGTACCCGGGCGGCACTGCGCCTGCGCGGAAGGAGCGGCGTCGGCTCCAAGATGGTAGCTGGCGAGTTCTCGGGCGGCGCTGCGCCTGCGCGGAAGGAGTGGCGTCGGCTCCAAGATGGTGGCTGGCGAGTTCCCGGGCGGCATTGCGCCTGCGCGGAAGGAGCGGCGGCGGCTCCAAGATGATGGCTGGCGAGTTCTCGGGCGGCGCTGCGCCTGCGCGGAAGGAGCGGCGTCGGCTCCAAGATGGTAGCTGGCGAGTTCCCGGGCGGCATTGCGCCTGCGCGGAAGGAGCGGCGTCGGCTCCAAGATGGTGGCTGGCGAGTTCCCGGGCGGCATTGCGCCTGCGCGGAAGGAGCGGCGTCGGCTCCAAGATGGTGGCTGGCGAGTTCCCGGGCGGCGCTGCGCCTGCGCGGAAGGAGTGGCGTCGGCTCCAAGATGGTGGCTGGCGAGTTCCCGGGTGGCATTGCGCCTGCGCGGAAGGAGCGGCGTCGGCTCCAAGATGGTGGCTGGCGAGTTCCCGGGCGGCGCTGCGCCTGCGCGGAAGGAGTGGCGTCGGCTCCAAGATGGTGGCTGGCGAGTTCCCGGGTGGCATTGCGCCTGCGCGGAAGGAGCGGCGTCGGCTCCAAGATGGTGGCTGGCGAGTTCCCGGGCGGCGCTGCGCCTGCGCGGAAGGAGCGGCGTCGGCTCCAAGATGGTGGCTGGCGAGTTCCCGGGCGGCATTGCGCCTGCGCGGAAGGAGCGGCGTCGGCTCCAAGATGGTGGCTGGCGAGTTCCCGGGCGGCGCTGCGCCTGCGCGGCCGGCGATCCCAAGATGGCGGCTGCCATGGCGACGCGGTGTGAGCCGATGGCGGCCCTGAGGCGGCTCTTCTGCCTCGGCGGCGTCCGCGCCTACAACGCCCGGCAGCTGCGGCTCCACCTGGGCGGCGTGCGCCTGCCGGACCCCGCGGACCCCCGGACGCCGGCGTGGAAGCTGGAGCCCGCCTACGAGGCCAAGCTGTACGGGCGCTACGGGGCCGCCTCCCTCGTGGACCCGGCCCGGCTCTGGCCCAGCCCCCCGCAGCGGGCCCTCCTGCAGGCCGACGAGGCCGCGCTCTGCCCCGCGCTCGCCCACACGCTGGCCGCCCTCCGCGCCGCCCGCAGGGAGGAGGCGCGGCGCCGAAGGGAGAGGTGGGCGGGAGAGGGGCGGGAGGCCGGCGGGAGAGGAGGGCGGGAGGCTGCCAACCCCCAGGCGGGGGATCTCCCGGGTTGCAGGCATCAGACGCCATGACTCCCTGCGCAGACCGAGTCCCATAGGCAATAATGCAGAATTGGGCCGTCTGCAGGAGGAACAGGGAAATGAAGGAAAGGATCTGGGGCTCTGGGAGGGGGTGTTGTTTTTTGAGATAGAGGCACCAAAATTCCAGCATAGCATCCAGGGCCTCTCCCCAAAATACCCCCCAAGTTTCAAAACGATTGGACCAGAGTATCCAATTGTGTGAGCCCCAAAAGAATGTGCCCCCGTCCTTCATTATTTCCAAGGGAGGGGAGGCAGTTAAAAGGTGTGCAGTCCCTTTAAGTGTGATGGCCAGAACCCCCTTTCGAGTTCAGTCATGCTGGCCACATCCTTGCCCCTGGCTCCACCCCCAGAGTCCCCAGATATTTCTTGAATTGGACGTGGCCGCCTCCCAGTCGGGGTCTGGGGAGGGAGGGAGGGGCTGAGGAACTCATGGGGTCCACCCCCTGGAACTGTTCTTTGGCATCTGGAGGTCAATGGTAGTTTCCAGGGGAGCCCATCTGGAGGTTGGCAACCATACCTGCACAAGCAGATCTGCCCCTGGGCCCTAGCATAGTCAGCTGCAGGTTGGGTTGCCAAACTCCAGTTGGGCAGGGGAATCCAAAGCACAAGGCTGCTGTGAAAACCAGCCTCCAAACAAAGAATCAGAATTCTTTAAGGAATTAGTGTAAATATATTCTCTAACAGACGACCCAATCAGTCTTTTATGCAAAACAAGGAACTTATTCACCAGAAACGTTCTTTGTTTTGTATAAAAAACTGAATGAGTTGTCTGTTTGAGAATATATTTACGCTAATTGTTTAAAGAATTTTGATTTTTTTGTTTTTGTTTGAAGGCTGGTTTTCACAGAAGCCTTGTGCTTTGGGTTCCCCTGCCTTTCTTTGCCATGATTCTCTGTTTTGGTTGCACAGACTCCAGTTGGGACCTGGAAGGAAGGAAAACAGATGGGGGAAGGGAGGAAGAGGTGGAGAAAGCAACTTTAAGTTAAAAATGCAAAACAGGAAGGAAGGCAAATAGATGGGAGGAGAAAGAGGAGGAGAGAAAGCAACTTTAAGTTAAAATGCAAAACATGAAGGAAGGATGGCAAATATATGGGGGAAGGGAGGAGGGTAGGAGAGGGAGAGAAAGTAACTTTAAGTTAAAATGCAAAACAGAAAGGAAGGATGGCAAATAGATGGGGGAAGGGAGGAGGGAAGGAGAGGTGGAGAGAAAGCAACTTTAAGTTAAAATGCAAAACAGAAAAGAAGGCAAATAGATGGGGGAGGGAGAGTTGGAGAGAAAGTAACTTTAAGTTAAAATGCAAAACATGAAGGAAGGATGGCAAATATATGGGGGAAGGGAGGAGGGTAGGAGAGGGAGAGAAAGTAACTTTAAGTTAAAATGCAAAACAGAAAGGAAGGATGGCAAATAGATGGGGGAAGGTAGGAGGGAAGGAGAAGTGGAGAGAAAGCAACTTTAAGTTTAAAGTGCATTTTCTAGTTCCTTTTCCACTTGCGGCTCCTGAGCCAGAGTTTGGCCACCCCTACTCTAGAGTGGTGAGCCATTCTGGCTGCCTCTCAATCAGGGAATGTTTTTTACTCAGTGATGGGATTGGTGATCTGAAAACGTCCCTCCTGATATTGCAATGAGTTCTTGGAGAGCTGTACTTCACCCAGGTGTAGTTCCGGCTCCTTTGGAAGTCTTCAGTTGGCCCTACTTGAAGAACCTTGCCACAGAGTAGATAGCTCCAAAACTGAAATGCTAATAAATTTGAAGCATGCACCTTTTGGGGTCTGCTGTTGTGGAAACTGTGCAGCAAAAGTATTTGTTCTAATTAAACAGGTCCAAAGGCACATGGTTAGGCTCAGCTGGCTCTCTGCACCCAACTCTCTCAGGTAGTAGAATCCAAAGAAAATGAAAATATGCCCAAAGGATCTCTCAAACACATGGCTAGGCATGCAAACTGCAGAATGGATCTCAATATTACGAATTCCTTGGCCTCTTCATCTTTTAGTAGCTTGGCATAAAATATATTTTATAACTTTTATAATTAGGGTGGGCTAAGGAGAGTGGTAAAGCTGCAGTACCGCAGTCGGAGCCCTTGCTCACGACCCGAGTTTGATCCCAGTGGAAGCTGGTTCAGGTAGCTGGCTCCAGGTTGACTCAGCCTTCCATCGTTCCGAGGGCGGTCAAATGAGTCCCCAGCTTGCTGGGGGGAAAGTGTAGAGGACTGGGGAAGTCAATGGCAAACCATCCTTTAAAAAGTCTGCTGTGAAAACATTGCGAAAGCAATGTCTCCCTAGAGTTGGAAACGACTGGTGCTTGCACGGGGGAAGGAAAAAGAAGGGAAAAGGGAGATTTAAAATATATGTATTAATTTGGTTAGGCTTAAAGCTAGGGCCAATAAAGCCATACCATTGAAGGAAGGAAGAGAACCCTGGAGATCCGTTACAACTCTGTGGTTCTATATATGGGGGAAACTAGCTTGCTGCACACAGAAAACCACCAAGGTGTTTCGATGGGGCTCTAGATATTTGTCTTTTTAAAAGAGGTCTATAACTACATTGACAAGCTACAGAATCCAAGATGAAGGGATCAAAAACATCAGAGTCTGGTTCCCTTATACTTCCCCCTGCGGTCCAGTGGAACACTAAAAAGAACCATCCATTCGCCTTGCTGCTGCTCAGAAGTGTTCAAAGTTGCCGCGGAGTGCAGTATTACGAGGGGGAGGGGGGAAGCAGAGTATAAATGTCCAAATAAATAGACCCAACTGTAGTAGTCCGAGGCTACAAAAGGCAAGAAATGCTGAAAAGACCTTCGTGTTCCTGTGGTCAGGCCCAGTTGGGGTTCCGGTGCCTCAGGCAGAACCCCAACGCGTGCCCCCCCCACCCCAACCTTGGGAGCAGACTATTCACGCGTGGCACTATGACATCACAGGTGATGTCATTGCACTGGGCACTTAGCGCCTTCCCCTGTCCAGCAAGCGCCAAGTTCAGAGCGCGCTGGGCAGGGGAATATGCATTCTTCCTGGACTCCGAGTTCGGATCGTGCTGGGCAGGGGAGGCCGCGTTCTTCCTGGGCTTTGAAGGATTGGGGGTGCCCGCCCACGCCCCTGCTGGGAGCTGGTGCCCCAGGCGGTTGCCTAGTTCACTCACTCCGGCCCTGCCTGTGGTGGTGCTTTCTGCTGACAAGGTTTAGTTCTTTGCTTCTTATCCCCTGGTCCAGGATGGCACCCCTCCCTCATAGGGTGCAGTCTACCACAAGAAGGTGGCCTGGCGTGTGCCTGAAGGGATGCTGCGCCGTGTTCCTTTCCTTCTTGGAGAAGGGATGTGACCTCTTGCTGTTGTTCTCTTCCCAGAGAGGAATTAATCGCTGCCCGGATGGCTAAGATGCCCCAGATGATCGCTGACTGGCGCCGGGAAAAGGAGGAGCGCAAGGCCAAGGAGGAGCAAGAGAAGGAGAGGCGGCAGCAGCTGCTGGCCGAGGCCCGGGAGCGCCTGGGCTACAACGTGGATCACCGCAGCCCCGAGTTCCAGGAGATGATGCAGGAGATGGAGAAGGCTAGGCGGAAGGAGCTGAAGCTGCAGAAGAAGCAGCGCAGAGAGCAGGCCGTGGCCAAAAAGGCAGAGGACGTGGCGGCGGCGGCTGCTGCTTCTCAGCTAGCGAAAGAGGGGGAGGCGGAAGCAGCAGCCTCCCCCTGCCAGGACACATAACATGCTGATGGCAGAGGCTCTTCCAAACTGAACACGCCCCCCCCCCCCCCGGTGGCACATGGGGATCCTCGGGGCTCCCACAAACCCAGCTCATCCCTTTCGACTTATTTGACAGCGCTGCAGGTCCTGATTCCAGAGACCAGTGCGAGTGTAGCTCTCATGGTGGCGTGGAAGAAGAGGACTGTGGTCTTCATGTGTATGAAATCCTGAAAAACTAGAGCTCATACAGAAGCTAGGCTCTGCTCAGTGGACTGACCAGGTGAATAAAACCACAAAAGCCTAAACAAAACAAACAAAAAAGAAAAACCCCAGTGTGTTGTGTGTGATTTCTCACAGTTCTGTTGTGTGTTACTTCTCACACTTGAGAGCCGGTTTGATGTAGTGGTGAAGTGCGCGGACTCTTATCTGGGAGAACCGGGTTGGATTCCCCATTCCTCCATTTGCAGCTACTGGAATGGCCTTCTTGGGTCAGCCAGAACTCTGGCAGGAGTTGTCCCTGAAAGGGCAGCTGCTGTATGAGCTTTCTCAGCCCCATCCACCTCACAGGGTGTCTGTTGTGAGGGGAGGAAGGTAAAGGAGATTGTAGACTGCTCTGAGACTCTGTCCTTGAAAGGGCAGCTGCTGTGAGAGCCTTCTCAGCCCCGTCCACCTCACAGGGTGTCTGTTGTGGGGGGAGGAAGGTAAAGGAGATTGTAGGCTGCTCTGAGATTCAGAGTATAGGGTGGGATGTAAATCCAGTATCATCATCTTCTAACATACTGCAGCACAAAGCCGACGCACCACAGAAATCAGTCAATCAGATCCTTCCAGGATGGAATCAGTCCACGTCCCCCAGGGCTCTCCGGATAGAAGATGATACTGGATTTATGTCCCACCCTCCAATCTGGCTCTCAGGGATTAGAAGAAACCAATCCTGGGGGTTGCATGGCCCCTTCTCTCATCCCGTCTCCCTGCCCCACCTCGTAGGAACAGCTTCCCCACACACTGTCCTGCTAGCAGGTCATGGTCTTCTGGCAAAAGCGCTCACGTGGCTGGCCTCTCTGGGTTCAGCGTCCAGTGGCTGCCTGCCTGGCCCGGCCCGGCCCAGAGATGTGGCTCACAGCGCAGTTGTCTGCCTCCCTCCAGTGGCACAGACGTATAAAGACAACCTCCGTTTTGAGAAGGTGAGCCAGCGTCAATCCCGAGGGCTTCGAAGAGGGAGGAGGGGATATTATTTTTACAGTGTCACAGAGGCCTTTGGTGATGGCAGATGCTTCGGTGGAAAGTTTTTCTCCTCTTCCCAAATCTCTCCCTTGGGCCCGCAGGGCTTCGAAATGGAGGCAGTCAAGTTCTTAAAGAACATAAACCCAAACAGCCAAGCGGGCAGCCGGGTTGGTCTGAAGCAGCAGCCAAGGGGCACCTTTAAGACCAGCAAAGTTTTATTCAGAACGGCAGCTGTCGTGGGCTCTAAGCACGTTTCATCGGATGAGGAATCAGGTACAGTGAGCAGAGCTACATATAGCTGGTAGGGGGTGGTTTAGAAATGCAAAATGGTATAAATTTAAGATCCAACGACAGAATAGTAAAATTAACTAATTGAGCAAACCTTTGATCTTGCGCTCATGTTGCCCAGAATCAAAGGTTTGCTCAATTTGTTAATTTTACTATGCTGTTATTGGATCTTAAGTTGCACCATTTTGCATTTCTAAACCACCCCCTACCAGCTATATGTAGCTCTGCTCACTGCCGGATTCCTCGTCTGATGAAGTGTGCTTAGAAAGCACACGAAAGCTTACATTTTGAATAAATCTTTGTTGGTCTTAAAGGTGCAACTTGACTTCTACTTCATAAACCCAAACAGCAGGGGAAGGAAAAACAAGCTAGCCGGGAAGGTTGACAAAAGGCCTAATAACAGGATAAATATTAATCAGAATCCTAGAGTTGGAAGGGCCCTCCAGGGTCATCTAGGCCAACCCCTGTACAACACAGGAAACACAATCCCTCCCCCTAAATTCACAGGATCCTCATTGAGGTCAGATGGCCATCTAGCCTCTGCTGAGAAACCTCCAAGGAAGGAGAGCCCACCACCTCCCGAGGGGGAAGCCTGTTAGAATCATAGAAGAGTTGGAAGGGACCTCCAGCGTCATCTAGTCCTACCCCTGCACAATGCAGGAAACTCACAAACCCCTCCCCCTAAATTCACAGGATCCTCATCGCTGTCAGATGGCCATCCAGCCTCTGTTGAGAGACCTCCAAGGAAGGAGAGCCCACCACAGTCCTGAGTAATGTGTTACCAGATGTCAAATTAACAGTGCTTTAATGCACAATAGTAAAAAAAATCCCACTTGGTTGCGGCAGTGGGTGTCCTATTCCAGCTACTATTCCATCAGTTGGCTTCCCCTGTTGTGACATCGTGCTTTATACTATGGTGCTATCCTATTTATTATTACCATCATTCCTTTTTGGGCCAATAATTGCTTTATTCTGAAAAATGTGCCCTCCCGCCTGCGATGCACCTTGTTTTGTTCTATTGTTCTTTGGTTTGCTCATTTTATTGTATTGTTTTTAATTTAAATTGTAGGTTTTTATTGTTGTACAGTTGATGTTGTGATCCGCCCTGAGCCCGTTTACAGGAAAAGGCGGAATATAAGTCCACTAAATAAATTTTAAAACCAGATGTGTTTTGGCAACAAGGAGTTCCTCAGTAGTACAGATAATTAAAATACACACCATAAAATGAGCCGGAGTCCGGGAACACCTCAAAGACTTAACAAAATTTGTGGTATGCAGTGTGTCATGAGCCCTGGCGATGGGGAGCTGGAAGGGTTAACAGACCTGGAAGAGTTGCCAGCCAGTTCTTCAGCTGAACAACCAGCAGCTGGCCCATCGATCACTTTCCCCATATTCCAGGCACCAGTGTCAGCTGTTGACAATCTCCTTCAAGCTCTCCCCCCTCCCATCTCAAGAGTTCGAAGCAGGCTCTGGAAAGAACTTTCAGAGCAAAGACATGAGGCACACCGATGCTTCAGATCTCTTAGCCCTGAGTTCTAGCAGAGTTGCTGCCACCCAGGGAGCAGGCTGATTGAGGCTCCCACCCAGGATCTGGTAACGTTGTGGAAGCAACAAGTCTATTCTCTGGCTTGCATCCACCCTCCTTCCTGATCCTGACCTGCTTGAATTCCTTGACACCCTGACCCTTTGGTTCTTGGACACTGACTTCTGATCACGGTTTGTGGTTTTGCTTTGGTGACTTAGCCCCTACTTGACTTCCTGGACTTTGACCTTGGACTGGCTTTGGACTCCTGCCTGCCTGCACCCTGAGAATGTGACATAGTGACTCTCAAAACCTCCTCCCCTGCAACAAATTTTGTTAGTCTTTGAGATGCTCCTGGACTCTCGCTCTTTTCTACTGCTACAGACTAACACACAGCTACCCATCTTCATATAATCATAGAATAGAATCATACTTGGAAGGGACCTCCAGGGTCATCTAGTCCAACCCCCTGCACAGTGCAGGAAACTCACAAACCCCTCCCCCTAAATTCACAGGATCTTCATTGCTGTCAGATGGCCATCCAGCCTCTGTTGAAAAACCTCCAAGGAAGGAGAGCCCACCACCTCCCAAGGAGGAAGCCTGTTCCACTGAGGAACTGCTCTAAACTCACAAATATCTCCCCCTAAATTCACAGGATTCTCACTGCTATCATATGGCCATCTAGCCTCTCTTTAAAAACCTCCAAGGAAGGAGAGCCCACCACCTCCCAAGGAGGAAGCCTGTTCCACTGAGGAACCACTCTAAACTCACAAACTCCTCCCCCTAAATTCACAGGATCCTCATTGCTGTCAGTTGGCCATCTAGCCTCTGTTGAGAAACCTCCAAGGAAGAAGAGCCCACCACCTCCCAAGGAGGAAGCCTGTTCCACTGAGGAACCACTCTAAACTCACAAACACCTCCCCCTAAATTCACAGGATCCTCATTGCTGTCAGATGGCCATCCAGCCTCTGTTGAAAAACCTCCAAGGAAGGAGAGCCCACCACCTCCCAAGGAGGAAGCCTGTTCCACCAAAGAACCACTCTAAACTCACAAATCCCTCCCCCTAAATTCACAGGATCCTCATTGCTGTCAGATGGCCATCTAGCCTCTGTTGAAAAACCTCCAAGGAAGGAGAGCCCATCACCTCCCAAGGAGGAAGCCTGTTCCACTGAGGAACTGCTCTAAACTCACAAATCCCTCCCCCTAAATTCACAGGATCCTCATTGCTGTCAGATGGCCATCTAGCCTCTCTTTAAAAACGTCCAAGGAAGGAGAGCCCACCACCTCCCAAGGAGAAAGCCCGTTCCACTGAGGAACTGCTCTAAACTCACAAATACCTCCCCCTAAATTCACAGGATCCTCATTGCTGTCAGATGGCCATCCAGCCTCTGTTGAAAAACCTCCAAGGAAGGAGAGCCCACCACCTCTAAATCGGAGGATCCCCTGCCCCACTTGGGGATTGAACAACCCAAAGAACTGTGGAAGTTGTCATCTGGCTGGTCTCCCCCCACACCCACCTTTGTACCCTTCAAACCCCGCCCCCTTGAAAAGAATGTGGGCATGTTAAAATGGAAGCCTTATTACAAATCTCGACATTTGGTTAAAACAGCAGTCCGCTTCGTATAAATTATTTTTATTTTACACACGCCCGTCGCAAATTAAATTAAAATCATCCAATGCTAGAACCGAGACCTGACCCGACCCAACCAGCGTCTGCTTTTGCAGAAAGAGCTAAACTACTGAAGCAACGGACTTCTTGGAGATTCCCCTCTTGCCCGCCTCCAACTTCCTACTTGGCAAGAGTTGCAGAAGCAGGTTTCTGTGTTGCTCTGCTTGAGAATTCAAGTAGCGAATTTCGGATGGCTAACCACTCAGAGGCAGCCAACCAGCTCACATCTGTGGGTTTCGACCTGCCCCAAGAGTGACAGCCGTTTTGATTCAGCCGCTTAAAGACCTCAATTTTAAAAACTTCTTACAAACCTTTTTTTCAAACCTCCAAGAAAGAAATTCCCGCGTGCTGTTTCCATTCTCAAGAGTGTTCACATGAAATTTTTCCACAACCCAGTTGCTTTACCCTGTGCCTTTCTCCAGCCTTTCCCCTGTCAGCTTTACAATCGGAAATAGCCGGTCACACTACATTGGCTAGTTTCTGGTGCCACAAAACTCTTGGCGATGCTTGGATTAGTGCCTCATTGTACGTGGCTCTTGTCTCTGCCCGTCTGTTAACATTCCAAGCGACTGGGAATTATTTTAACTGCAACGCGGGGCGGAGTGGGGGGGGGGGTAGGCAAGGAAGGGTTACAAGAACTCGCGTTAGCCCTTTTGTGGGAAAAGACACAAAACAAATCGAATGCTTTAGCAACTCACTGATGACAAACATAAAATTCTGCAATGTTCTTTTGTCAGGCTCACAATGATGGCGGAAGAGGCACTTTTCTGGCCAAGGTACAGTTCACAGGTCTCTGTACGCTCAAGGGCATCTATGCTTAATGCTTTAAGTCGCACGCTTTCTAGAAACGCAGCAAGAGCCCCTGCAGGGCAAAGAAACTGCTAAGCAAAGGCAAGGCGTGTCATTCAGTTAGCAGCTTAATCTGCAAAACAAGTGAGGTAGAGGCAATTTCATTAAACCAGAGTCATCCCAGAAGAATTCCCTTCCATTCTCCCCAGCAGCCTGCCTCTTACAGGCCTCAGAAAGCACAGCGTTGGTTTTACGCCACCGCTTACTCCGAAATCCCCACAACCCTTCGTCAGCTTCCTACATCTGCTCTGAGCACAGCACCCCTCTGGCTGGCCTTCTCCTAGTCCAGGTTGGGCTAGAATTGCCACCTGTTGCAGCAGGCCACACAAGTTCTGGGGGTGGAGGGGCATTCGGGCACCGCACGGGGTTAGGAAAGAAGGGATGCTTCCCTGGCAAAAGGCGTGCTTTTCACTCACACTGGTTGGAAACGTCAAAAACTGGACAGGACTCGCCAAGCAGCAATAAGAACCAGCACCTTCTTAAGGCGGCAGACGGATCACAATACGCCAGCAATGGCAGAACACGTCTGCAGGCCCAGCGCATCCGTGCTGAAAGGTTATTGTGCCGTCGGTATGCCGAGACAGGATTCAAAGGAGAGCCGGACGTTCCAAAAACAGATTTGCGAGTTGCTTCTTAAGCAGGACAATCAGGAATGAAAATGCACACTCAAGGAAGCAGCAGCCCACGAGAAGGGATCTTTTGCCGCAGGCCCTGCAGCAGCTCCTAGCTCTTGCTGGAGGTGAAGTTTTGCAGAAGAGAACCTTGGTTTTCTCCCCAAATACTACAAGCTACTCTGGAAGCAGGGCAAGGACTGCTTCCAGCCGCAAAGGCCTATGCGGAAGTCCTCTGCCCATGCCCAGAATGCCTGCAAATATTTCTCATCCAACATTTGGGAACTATCTTGAGAGCTTAATTAAAAGGGGAAAAAAAAGCTCCTTCCACCAAGCTAAAGAGAAGGCCACAAAGTGAGAAGAGTTTGGTGCAGGGGTTAAGTGCACGGACTCTTATCTGGGAGAACCGGGTTTGATTCCCCACTCCTCCACTTGCACCTGCTGGAATGGCCTTGGGTCAGCCATACCTCTCGCAGGAGTTGTCCTTGAAATGGCAGCTGCTGTGAGAGCCCTCTCAGTCCCACCTGCCTCATAGGGTGTCTGTTGTGGGGGGAGAAGGTATAGGAGATTGTAGTCTCTGTCCTTGAAAGGGCAGCTGCTGTGAGAGCCCTCTCAGCCCCACCCGCCTCACAGGGTGTCTGTTGTGGGGGAGGAAGGAAAAGGAGACTGTAGGCTGCTGAGACTCTGTCCTTGAAAGGGCAGCTGCTGTGAGAGCCCTCTCAGCCCCTCCTGCCTCACAGGGCGTCTGTTGTGGGGGGAGAAGATACAGGAGATTGTGAGCTGCTCTGAGTCTCTGATTCAGAGAGAAGGGCGGGGTATAAATCTGCAGTCTTCTTCTTCATCTTGAGCTGTGGATATCTTTAACAGCAAGTGGGCCCACAGAAGCCCTAAGGAAGTGGTGGGTTGCTGCGTGAAGCCGAAGACTGGGAGGGGAAGTGTACAAGGATCTGCTAAGAAACACAAGGCAGGAAACCAAAGGGACTGCAGAGCCACCGTACTCTCTCGCTATCTTCAAGGGGTAAACTTTGCTCTAATTTGCAGGACCCTGAGAGAAGAGACTGATTCTGAAGAGGCGCTTTCCTTCCTTGAGCATCACTGATTAGCAAGCGTGATCCACCCCCACCCCCTCTACTGCCTGGTCCATCTAGACAGAAAGCCTCCCCATTCCCACAGACGGCATGTCAGGCACCAGAACTTGGGAGCCGGGCGGCACAATTTTGGTGGCAACAAACTCCTTCGAAAGGGCCCCACCCCGAGGATGGAGTCCGGATAACAAAAGCTTTGGCAGTTTCTCTCTTTGGTCCAGGGGCTCCAGAGGACGAGACACCTCTTCCTTCGCAGTAGAAGGCAGGGGAGGCCTCATGCCCTAGGTAGGGGTGGCTCCGTTCGAACTGTTCTCTTCCTGGGGGGCTTTGAGTTTGGACAACGCGGCGTGGATCCGGAAGAGCGTTCGTGACTCCATGGAGTAGTTCTTGTAGTTGCTTCTGTGGGGAAAAGCACTCAGTAGCAGTCTTGCCCCACACGCTATCCAGTGGTGCATATATTTATTTGTTTGTTAAGTTTATATCCCGCCCTCCCCGCCGAAGGCAGACCCAGGGCAGCTCCCAAACGGAGGGTCGACACAAGCACATTAGTGTGACCGGTAAAAGAGTCAACAATAAAAACATAAAAACAATCGTTTAAGGCATCTGCGTGTGCTACTATCCAAGTTTCTGGTGGTTAGCTGTACTCACAGGTCTCAGGATTGCCATGGCGCGATGCGATAGGTCATTGGTGGTGTTCTTACGGGCCAATCCCGTTGCTGGAGATGTTACCTTCATGCAAATGCCTGGCGGAAGAGTGCCATTTTGCAGGCCCTGCGGAACTGTGAAAGCTCTTGCAGGGCCCTAACCTCCTCCGGCAACTCATTCCACCAGCTAGGGGCAGTGACGGAAAAGGCCCTGGCTCTCATTGTTTTGAGCCTCGCTTCTCTGATGCTGGGGACTGTCAACAGGTTTTGAGACCCAGACCGAAGTGCTCGCTGGGGCATGTGCAGGGAAAGGCGGTCCCTAAGATATGCAGGACACTGGCCATATAGGGCTTTAAAGGTAATGACCAGCACCTTGAAGCGAATCTAGGACTCTGTCAGAAGCCAGTGCACCGCATATATTCTCAGAAGCTAAACAGGGTCAGCCCTGGCTAGTATCTGGCTGTGAGACCCCCAAGGAAGTCCAGTTTGGTGTAGTGGGTGTGGACTCTTATCTGGGAGAACCGGGTTGGATTCCCCACTCTTCCACTTGCAGCTGCTGGAAAGGCCTTGGGTCAGCCATAGCTCTCTTATCTGGGAGAACCGGGTTTGATTCCCCACTCCTCCACTTGCAGCTGCTGGAATGGCCTTGGGTCAGCCAGAGCTCTCTTATCTGGGAGAACCGGGTTTGATTCCCCACTCTTCCACTTGCAGCTGCTGGAATGGCCTTGGGTCAGCCATAGCTCTCTTATCTGGGAGAACCGGGTTTGATTCCCCACTCTTCCACTTGCAGCTGCTGGAATGGCCTTGGATCAGCCAGAGCTCTCTTATCTGGGAGAACCGGGTTTGATTCCCCACTCCTCCACTGGCACCTGCTGGAATGGCCTTGGGTCAGCCAGAGCTCTCTTATCTGGGAGAACCGGGTTTGATTCCCCACTCCTCCACTGGCACCTGCTTGAATGGCCTTGGGTCAGCCATAGCTCTCTTATCTGGGAGAACCGGGTTTGATTCCCCACTCCTCCACTTGCAGCTGCTGGAATGGCCTTGGGTCAGCCATAGCTCTCTTATCTGGGAGAACCGGGTTTGATTCCCCACTCTTCCACTTGCAGCTGCTGGAATGGCCTTGGATCAGCCAGAGCTCTCTTATCTGGGAGAACCGGGTTTGATTCCCCACTCCTCCACTGGCACCTGCTGGAATGGCCTTGGGTCAGCCAGAGCTCTCTTATCTGGGAGAACCGGGTTTGATTCCCCACTCCTCCACTGGCACCTGCTTGAATGGCCTTGGGTCAGCCAGAGCTCTCTTATCTGGGAGAACCGGGTTTGATTCCCCACTCCTCCACTTGCACCTGTTGGAATGGCCTTGGGTCAGCCAGAGCTCTCTTATCTGGGAGAACCGGGTTGGATTCCCCACTCCTCCACTGGCACCTGCTGGAATGGCCTTGGGTCAGCCAGAGCTCTCTTATCTGGGAGAACCGGGCTGGATTCCCCACTCTTCCACTTGCAGCTGCTGGAATGGCCTTGGGACAGCCATAGCTCTCGTAGTTGTCCTTGAAAAGGCAGCTTCTGTGAAAGCTCTTTCAGCCCCACCCACCTCACAGGGTGTCTGTTATGC
This sequence comes from Heteronotia binoei, assembly GCF_032191835.1. Classification (NCBI taxonomy): domain Eukaryota; kingdom Metazoa; phylum Chordata; class Lepidosauria; order Squamata; family Gekkonidae; genus Heteronotia; species Heteronotia binoei. The sequence continues at coordinate 1,773,215 of NC_083235.1, forward strand.
TGGAAGAAGATATTGGAGATTGTAAGCCACTCTGAGCCTCTGATTCAGAGAGAAGGACGGGATATAAATCTGCATTCTTCTTCTTCCAGAGGTGCTACACAGGGCCGGCAAGGACCAACCACCACTGTGGGATCCTGAAAGCTAAGCAGGGTCAGGCCTGGTCAGAACTTCCATGGGAGGCCACCAAGGTAGGCCAGGGCTGCTGCACAGAGGCAGGCAAAGGCAAACCACCTCTGTTCCTCTACTGCCTTGAAAACCCTATGTGGTCACTGTAAGCCCACTGTGACTCGAGGGTACTTTCCACCATGATGTCAAAATACGGGACATATAAGTTATACAAATCAAAAAATCATAAGAGTTGGAAGGGGCCATAGAGGCCATCTAGTCCAACCCCATCCTCAATGCAGAATCAGCCTAGAGCAGGGGGGGCCAAACTTGCTTAACAGAAGAGCCACGTAGAATAAAGGTCAGAAGTTTGAGAGCTGCAAGACGTGAACGTCAGATGTTTGAGAGCAGGAAGGAAGGAGGGAGGGAGGAAGGAAGGGTGGGAGGAAGGGAGGAGGGAGGGATGGAGGGAAGGAGGGAGGAAGGAAGGGTGGGAGGGAGGGAAGGAAGGAGAGAGGGTGGGAGGAGGGAGGGAAGGAAGGCGGGAGGGAGGAAGGGTGGGAGGAAGAAAGGGAGGACGGAAGGAAGGAGGGAGGGGAGGAAGGAAGGAGGGAGGGGAGGAGGGGGAGGGGAGGAAGGAAGGAAGGAGGGAGAGCGGGAGGGGAGAAGGAAAGGAAGGAGGGAGGGAGAGAGGAAGGAAGGAGGGAGGGAGGGGAGGAAGAAAGGAAGGAGGGAGGGAGGGGAGGAAGAAAGGAAGGAGGGAGGGAAGGAGGGGGGAGGAAGGAAGGAAGGAAGGAAGGAAGGAAGGAAGGAAGGAAGGAAGGAAGGAAGGAAGGAAGGAAGGAAGGAAGGAAGGAAGGAAGGAGAGAGAGAGAGGTGGAAAGAAAGCAGCTTTAACTTTAAATGCATTCTCCAAGCCTTGGAAAAGTGATTTAAAGACCAACAGGGCAGTGGGGGCTTTGAGAGCCACATGTGGCTCCCAAGCTACAGTTTGGGCACCCCTGGCCTAGAGCACTCCTGAGAAGTGTTCATCCAGCCGCTGCTTGAAGACTGCCAGAGAGGAGGAGCTCACACCGCCCCCCCACCCCCCCCCCGCAGGCAGCTGATTCCACCGCTGAGCTACTCTGACTGGAAAGGAGAAGCTGCTGTTTGTTTTTCCTGTTCTGCACGGTTGCTTGGGTTTCTATTAGTTGCAAGGGGGCAGACTTCTTATGTTCTCAACCCCCACGCATCTTGCATGGCCCCCACTTTCCCAGAACGAACTAGCATTTCATTCGAGAAACAGCCGCCACACAGTCTAATTAGACCATGGCAGATTAAATGGCGAAATGGCAGGGCAACGGCTTCACACATCCAAGGATCCTGGCCTCCAACCCCAGTTATGGTTATTCGCTAGAAGAGAGTTTCACCAGCTCGGCCAGTAAAAGATACCGTGGCCGGCACCCCTTTTTCCTCTCCTCCATGGAGTTTGTCCAGAACCTTCTGCTGGAAGTAAACAGAAGGCACTTATGGGCAAGACCCTCCCATCTTCCTACCAACCAAACGTTCACGGACGCCACTTACTTGGCCTTGTGCAGCTGCCGCACAGCTTCTTCGTTCCGGCCTTGCCCCACATACAAGAGGCTGAGCTCCAACAGAGCATTGGGGACTAAGTAGTGGTCGTAGCGGATCCTCTTCTCGCTGCGGACAGGGAGGGAGGCAAATGAGGCAAACGTGATCCCAGTGGGGGCCATCCCAGTGGGAGAGGGAAGGGGAACATACAGGCAGAAGAACATCGGAGAAGCCATGCTGGATCAGGCCAATGGCCCATCCAGTCCAAAACACTACATCACAAAGGCGGAAGCCCTCCCACTGTGCCCCCCACAATCCCCAAGAATACAGAGCATCACTGCCCCAGACTTAAGAACGTAAGAGAAGCCATGTTGGACCAAGCCAATGGCCCATCCAGTCCAACACTCTGTGTCACACAGTGGCCAAAAAACCCCAGGTGCCATCAGGAGGTCCACCAGTGGGGCCAGGACACTAGAAGTCCTCCCACTGTTGCCTCCCCCACAAGCACCAAGAATATAGAGCATCACTTGCCCCAGACATAAGAACATAAGAGAAGCCATGTAGGATCAGGCCAGTGGCCAATCCAGTCAAACACTCTGTGTCACATAAGGACATAAGAGAAGCCATGTTGGATCAGGCCAGTGGCCCATCCAGTCCAACACTCTGTGTCACAAAAGAACATAAGAGAAGCCATGTTGGATCAGGCCAGTGGCCCATCCAGTCCAACACTCTGTGTCACATAAGAACATAAGAGAAGCCATGTTGGATCAGGCCAAAAGCCCATCCAGTCCAACTCTGTGTCACACAGCGGCCAAAAAACCCCAAGTGCTATCAGGAGGTCCACCAGCGGGGCCAGAACACCAGAAGCCCTCACCCTGTTGCCCCCACCCCCAGCACCAAGAATACAGGGCATCACTAGGGGTTCCTCAACCAGAACCCACATGAAGCTGCCTTGTTATATGGAATCAGGCTATTGATCCATCAAGGTCAGGTTGATCTACTCTAACACCAAGATGGACTGGAAGGGTTAACAGATGCTTCTCCAACTTCTCTCTCTGCCAACTCTACCTTTTCATCATGGAAAGGACCATTTCACATCACTACAATGTCTGTGTCAGCTGCAAAAACCCTCAGGGCCCAGTCTGGGTTCAGACAGGCCCAAGGCTGAGTAGCAACCGATTGCCTTTGGGCATGAGAATGATCAGACTCAAGGCATCCATCGATGGCTACTGGCCATGGCAACTGAGGGGAACCTCCATAATCAGAGGCATGAGGCCTCTGAATCCCAAAGCCAGGAGACAGCATCAGGGAGAAGGTCTCAGTCACTCTGCCTTGTAGCTGGCTCTCGAGAGGAACTGGCTGGCCACTGTGTGAGACAGGAGGCTGGACTAGATGGACTTTCCCTAGTCTGACCCAGCAGGGCTCTTCTGATGTTCTTCTCAGGGGAAGGCATCAGCCTCTCTGCCCTGTTGTTGGCCCTCCAGGTTGGCCACTGTGGGAGACAGGAGGCCGGAGTAGATGGACCCTCCCTGGTCTGACCCAGCAGGACTCTTCTGGTGTTCTTCTCGGGGGACGGCCTCAGCCTCTCTGCCCTGTTGCTGGCCCTCCAGAGGAGCTGACTGGCCTTTGTGTGAGGCAGGAGGCTGGACTAGATGGACCCTCCATGGTCTGACCCAGCAGGGCTCTTCTGATGCTCTTCTCAGGGGAAGGTCTCAGCCTCTCTGCCCTGTTGTTGGCCCTCCAGAGGAACTGGCTGGCCACTGTGTGAGACATGAGGCTGGACTAGATGGACCCTCCCTGGTCTGACCCAGCAGGGCTCTTCTGATGTTCTTCTCAGGGGAAGGTCTCAGCCTCTCTGCCCTGTTGTTGGCCCTTCAGAGGAACTGGCTGGCCACTGTGTGAGACAGGAGGCTGGACTAGATGGACCCTCCCTGGTCTGACCCAGCAGGGCTCTTCTGATGTTCTTCCCAAGTGAAGGCCTCAGCCTCTCTGCCCTGTTGTTGGCCCTCCAGAGGAACTGGCTGGCCACTGTGTGAGACAGGAGGCTGGACTAGATGGACCCTCCCTGGTCTGACCCAGCAGGGCTCTTCTGATGTTCTTCTCAGGGGAGGGCCTCGGCCTCTCTGCCCTGTTGTTGGCCCTTCAGAGGAACTGGCTGGCCACTGTGTGAGACAGGAGGCTGGACTAGATGGACCCTCCCTGGTCTGACCCAGCAGGGCTCTTCTGATGTTCTTCCCAAGTGAAGGCCTCAGCCTCTCTGCCCTGTTGTTGGCCCTCCAGAGGAACTGGCTGGCCACTGTGTGAGACATGAGGCTGGACTAGATGGACCCTCCCTGGTCTGACCCAGCAGGGCTCTTCTGATGTTCTTCTCAGGGGAAGGTCTCAGCCTCTCTGCCCTGTTGTTGGCCCTTCAGAGGAACTGGCTGGCCACTGTGTGAGACAGGAGGCTGGACTAGATGGACCCTCCCTGGTCTGACCCAGCAGGGCTCTTCTGATGTTCTTCTCAGGGGAGGGCCTCGGCCTCTCTGCCCTGTTGTTGGCCCTCCAGAGGAACTGGCTGGCCACTGTGTGAGACAGGAGGCTGGACTAGATGGACCCTCCCTGGTCTGACCCAGCAGGGCTCTTCTGATGTTCTTCTCAGGGGAGGGCCTCGGCCTCTCTGCCCTGTTGTTGGCCCTTCAGAGGAACTGGCTGGCCACTGTGTGAGACAGGAGGCTGGACTAGATGGACCCTCCCTGGTCTGATCCAGCAGGGCTCTTCTGAAGTTCTTCTGATGTTCTTCCCAGGTGAAGGCCTCGGCCTCTCTGCCCTGTTGTTGGCCCTCCAGAGGAACTGGCTGGCCACTGGGTGAGACAGAAGGCTGGACTAGATGGACCCTCCCTGGTCTGATCCAGCAGGGCTCTTCTGAGGTTCTTCTAAGCAGAAGTCCTCGGCCTCTCTGCCCTGTTGTTGGCCTTCCGGAGGAGCTGGTTGGCCACCGTGTGAGACAGGAGGCTGGACTAGATGGACCCTCACTGGTCTGACCCAGCAGGGCTCTTCTGATGTTCTTCTCAGGGGAAGGCCTCAGCCTCTGTGCCCTGTTGTTGGGCCTTCCAGAGGAGCTGGTTGGCCACCGTGTGAGACAGGAGGCTGGAATAGATGGACCCTCACTGGTCTGACCCAGCAGGGCTCTTCTGATGTTCTTCTCAGGGGAAGGCCTCAGCCTCTGTGCCCTGTTGTTGGCCTTCCAGAGGAGCTGGTTGGCCACCGTGTGAGACAGGAGGCTGGACTAGATGGACCCTCACTGGTCTGACCCAGCAGGGCTCTTCTGATGTTCTTCTCAGGGGAAGGCCTCAGCCTCTGTGCCCTGTTGTTGGCCCTCCAGAGCAACTGGTTGGCCACTGAGACAGGAGGCTGGACTAGATGGACCCTCCATGGTCTGATCCAGCAGGGCTCTTCTGATGTTCTTCTCAGGGGAAGGCCTCGGCCTCTCTGCCCTGTTGTTGGCCTTCCAGAGGAGCTGGTTGGCCACCGTGTGAGACAGGAGGCTGGACTGGATGGAGCCTCACTGGTCTGATCCAGCAGGGCTGATGAGAGAAGAGCTCTCTTCTCCCTTATGCCCAGTACAAACAACATCCTTAACTTCAGGGAAGGTGGGGTACCCTCCTGCTCTGAAGCCTCCCTCTTTCTCCACCAATGGGAGGAGGGCTCTGGGGCTCCTCACCTGGCATGGACAGCACTGAAGCAGGCCTCGGCCTCAGTCGGATTGTGCAGGTGCTTGAGGACTAGGCCCTTGAGAAGCAGCAAAAGGCACCTGTCATCCACCTCGTGCTCACTGGCTGGAGGAATGGGGGAGGGGAGAGGCAGAAGAGAGGACATTAGAGAGGTAAACCAGGTCAAGCAGCTTCCCCCCAGTTTTAAAGACCACTGAAGATGGGAAAGGGAGGACAGTCCCTGCACGGCTGGAGAGCCTTTCTGCTCCTTTGTTCTGACCGCACTGCAAAAACGACAAAGCAGAGCTTCAGTCTTCACAAAGGGTCCCTAATATGGTGCTGTTGTGGAAACTGCCGACACTTTTCCTGCTGCACACCCTGTATATTTAGAAGGGTGATGGGGTGGGGGTTTTGCCCAGCCAGGCTTCTGATTGGCCAGATTTTTAGAAATGTTGCTATTGCAGCAGCTACCGCCACAGCACAAAGCTCTGCACCATGTGACTGACAAGAAGCTGCAGCAGCCATTTTGGTTCCTCCTCTCATGGCAGGAGGGTTGCCACGTCCTGTTCAAGAAACATCTGGGGACTTTGGGGGTGGAGCCAGGAGACATTGGGGGTGGAGCCAAAAGACATTGGGGGTGGAGCCAGGAGACATTGGGGGTGGAGCCAGGAGACATTGGGGGTGGAGCCAGGAGACATTGGGGGTGACGCCAGAAGACATTGGTGGTGGAGCCAGGAGACATTCGGGGTGGAGCCAGGAGACATTGGGGGTGGAGCCAGGAGACATTGGGGTGAAGCCAGAAGACATTGGGGGTGGAGCCAGGAGACATTGGGGGTGGAGCCAGGAGACATTCGGGGTGGAGCCAGGAGACATTGGGGTGGAGCCAGAAGGCATTGGGGTGGAGCCAGGAGGCATTGGGGGTGGAGCCAGGAGACATTGGGGGTGGAGCCAGGAGACATTGGGGGTGGAGCCAGAAGACATTGGGGTGGAGCCAGGAGGCATTGGGGGTGGAGCCAGGAGCAAGGGTGTGATAAGCATCATGGAACTCCAAATGGAGTACTGGCCCTCACACTTAAAGGAACCGCACACCTTTTTAAATGCCTTCTCTCCCTTGGAAATAATGAAGGATAGTGGGATTTTGGGTTCGTAGAATTGGACCCCCTGGTCCAATCTTTTTGTAACTTGAGTGGTATTTCGGGGAGAGGCTTTGGATGCTATACAGCCCCTACAGAGCCCCAGATACCCACGGGTCAATTCTCCATTATTTTCTATGGGAATAAGTCTCTGTAGGGAATAACAGAGTTCTCAGCAGACATTTCCCTCCCCTCCCCCCGCTTTCTAATGACCCTGAAGTGGGGGGAGGGCCTCCTAACTGGGGGATCCCCTGCCCCCACCTGGGGATTGGCAACCCTACATGGCAGCCATTTTGTGGCTGCCTGCTCCTCCCATGGCAGCCATTTTGTGGCTGGGCATACCATACTGTCAGCATTCCAAACAGGGTCGCCAGTCCCCAGGGCCCGTGGCGGGGGGTGGCGGGGGAAATCCTCTGGTTTTGGGGCTTCTCCCCACCACTCTGTACAGCCATGTCCCCGACACAATGACGGTATACAGAAGCTATGGCATCATCTCAGCAGCATTGTGTCGCGATGCTCTGCTTTTGGGGCAAAACTCTATGGTTCAAGCCCACTAGAGTTTGCCCCAAAAAGTAGATTGTTGCTCATGTGATGATGTCATTTCTGTGTGATGTCGTCATGTTGGGGACATCCACACCCACTTCCAGAATTCCCCTTGGTTCCCCCCTGCAATGAGGGGAGGTGGGAACCCTAATTCCAAAGGTGTCTGCAGGCGCAAAAAGACCCCTCCTTTACACAGACTTCCTTATCAGACAGGTGACTCAGCTACTCCTTGTGAAACAGGCCAGACATTTCGTCAGCTTCCCCTTAGAGAGGCCTTTGCGGTTCTCCTTCTGTCTCCTCCTGGGCAGAATACAGCGATCTTCATTTCTAAGACTTATGAACCTTGTTGTTTAAAAAACGCCCCTTCTTTCCCCAGGCATCTCCAGCATCCCCTTTTTGGCGCCCACAGGGGCAGAAAACATCTATTCCCGCCAGAGCATCCTGCATCCGCCCCTGAGAAATATATCTCAAAAATGCACCCAGCAACAGAACTGGAAATGTTTTCAGCCCATGCGCCTACGCCTGACTCCATCGCTACTTGTATTTTGTGTCACATCAGTGTGTTACCTGGGGCTTCTTGCAACTGCTTCTCCGCCTGCGTCAGAGTGTTCAGCGTGCCCTCCAGCAGTTCCTGCTGCTTGCGCAGGACTGTGAACCCATTCCACATGTACATCATCTCCTGAGAAAGAGGGCACAGTCAGAGAAAGGACTGCGTGGAACAGCCGCGAGGCATCTGGAAGAGAACTCAGCTCCTGACCTTCCGACCATGCAGCCGTCACAGTGCTGAACGAGCCGCAGCGGCCTGAAAGCAGACTAGGAAACATCTTCCGGCAACACCAGCTGCAGTGGCCCCAGCCCAGTATTCAGGCAAAGGCACTTTGTACATTCTCAGACGCACTCTATGCTGCCAGGACTGAGCAGTGGCTACACACAACCTGCTTCTTTGCAGAGAAGGAAACCTCAGGCCCCCGGGGACAATAAACTTTTTTTAGAAACACTTTTCGAAACAGAGAAAATGCAAACTGGTTACAAATTTTAAAGTCACCAGAAGAGAACCCAACTGCACAAGCCTTTTTTTTTTTTTTTGCATACTTTTAAAAACAGCACAGAGCAAAACTAAGGAAAACTATTTTTAAAAGAACCGGAATGACAAAAAAAAAATGTTTCTTTCTCCCTCCCCCAACTACAACTCCCCAGGCAAAAAAACAACAACAACCCTAAACCCTCAGAGAACTTGAAATAACGTTTTACAAAAAAAAGTCCACAGTGGAAAAACCAGTCCTGCTGACGTCTTCAACAGGAGAGCCAGTTTGGTGTAGTGGTGAAGTGTGCGGACTCTTATCTGGGGAGAACCGGGTTTGATTCCCCACTCCTCCACTTGCACCTGCTGGAATGGCCTTGGGTCAGCCAGAGCTCTCTTATCTGGGAGAACCGGGTTTGATTCCCCACTCCTCCACTTGCAGCTGCTGGAATGGCCTTGGGTCAGCCAGCGCTCTCTTATCTGGGAGAACCGGGTTGGATTCCCCACTCCTCCACTTGCACCTGCTGGAATGGCCTTGGGTCAGCCATAGCTCTGGCAGAAGTTGTCTTTGAAAGGGCAGCCGCTGTGAGAGCTCTCTCCAGCCCCACCCACCTCGCAGGGTGTCTGTTGTGGGGGAGGAAGGGAAAGGAGATTGTAGGCTGCACTGAGACTCTGTCCTTGAAAGGGCAGCTGCTGTGAGAGCCCTCTCAGCCCCACCCACCTCACAGGGTGTCTCTTGTGGGGGAGGAAGGGAAAGGAGATTGTGAGCCGGTCTGAGACTCTTCAGAGTGGAGGGTGGGATATAAATCAAGTATCTTCTTCGTCTTCCCAGGCAGGCAGCAGAAGTGACCAAGGCTGAGGCGGAAGCAGCGGCGGCGGCAGCTTCATTCCCCAAAATCTAATCTTGAAATGGAGTCAATTATTTCATTATTGGGGAAATGGTCTGATCCTACTGGTGATCAAGTTAAAACTGTCTATTCACTTATTATTGTCCATTGCACGAACAGTGATAATAGCTTCGTTCTGGATCTCTGAGACCACGCCTTCTATTAGAACTTGACAATGCAGACTATGGGACTATTTCGTTATGTATAAAATCATATCCTATGCAGAACCTGCTATATCGGTCCCTCAAGAAGCTAAATTGATTGCAATTCCGTATCCCATTATTAATTACCTTAATGAAAACGAGGTTATTCCAAGTAACCATATCTATTAAAAATGTTATATTTCTGATTACTATTATTTTAATTCATTTTGCAGATTATTTTATGCAAGTAGTGAACTCTGAACTCATCTAATGTTCTGATTGATCTGTAGGTATTATGCTTTCTTTTATTTTAATGTATTAATTAATTTTCCAATTTAGTGATAATTCCGATGGATGTATTATAGGGTTTTGTCCCTTTTATTGTGACTTGTTATAGTTAAGGTTCTAATTTGTATCCTATGAACATATGAAGCTGCCTTCTACTGAATCAGACCCTCTTTGGTCCATCAAAGTCAGTCTTGTCTTCTCAGACTGGCAGCCGCTCTCCAGGGTCTCCAGCTGAAGTTTTTCACACCTATTTGCCTGGACCCTTTTGAGTTGGAGATAAGAACATAAGAAAAGCCATGTTGGATCAGGCCAACGGCCCATCCTGTCCAACACTCTGTGCCAAAAAATTTTATATATACACACACACTGTGGCTAATAGCCACTGATGGACCTGTGCTCCATATTTTTATCTAAACCCCTCTTGAAGGTGGCTATACTTGTGGCCGCCACCACCTCCTGTGGCAGTGAATTCCACATGTTAATCACCCTTTGGGTGAAGAAGTACTTCCTTTTATCTGTTTTAACCTGTCTGCTCAGCAATTTCATCGAATGCCCACGAGTTCTTGTATTGTGAGAAGGGGAGAAAAGTACTTCTTTCTCTACTTTCTCCATCCCATGGGATTGAACCTGGGACCTTCTGCTTACCAAGCAGATGCTCTACCACTGAGCCACCATCACTCGCCAAATCAGTATTGTCTACTCAGACTGGCAGCAACTCTCCAGGGTCTCAAGCTGAGGTTTTTCATGCCTATTTACCTGGACCCTGTTTTGTTGGAGATGCCGGGGATTGAACCTGGGACCTTCTGCTTGCCAAGCAGATGCTCTACCACTGAGCCACCGTCCCTCCCCCTGTATTATAGTCAATAAAAACTCTGTTCTTTGGCGGGGGCAAAAAAGAAATGGAATCAAGCTGCACACCTGCTTCCCGTCCTCCTTGCCCATGCCCAGAGAGTCGTGAAGGGCCGTGAGAGAACTGTCACAACTGGGCAGACAGTTCTGATGATCCACCTCACCAGGAGTCGTTTTGCAGAAAAAGAGGTTCCGGAGCTCATTAGCACAACTCATTTGCATATGCCACCCACCCCTGACATCACCGGAAGGTGGACTCTATTAGATCAGCTCAGCATCTACCTTAAAAGGCTTCTTGAATTATAACGGTCATAATAAAACCTGACTCCCGTCATACTTTTTAAAATAACTTTCTCCTGCGCAGCCACAGTGGCACGAGGAAGATTTCCATCTGTCTGCTTTATGTGTTTCGGCTACTTTCCCATTTTTTTGTGGCGGGAAATATTAGAAAGTTTGTCAGATCTTGGAGTTCAGCAAAAGGCAGGGCTTGAATTCAGCTGGAGCTCACAGGGTCTGCCTGCAGGGGGGAGTTCTCTCCCCACTGCACACAGATCCCGGGGCATATGCAAATGAGATATGCTACTGAGCTCCTGCACCTTTTTTTTTTACAAAACAACCCCTGCTCATGGGGTTTTGAATAATGAAGCCCAGAAGCAAGTATTTTGAGGGGGAGTGAGAAAGAAAGGTAAAGGTAGTCCCCTGTGCAAGCACCAGTCATTTCCAACTCTGGGGTGACATTCCTTTCACGTTTTCATGGCAGACTTTTTACGGGGTGGTTTGCCATTGCCTTCCCCAGCCTTTTACACTTTCCCCCCAGCAAGCTGGGGACTCATTTCACTGACCTCGGAAGGATGAAAGGCTGAGTCAACCTTGAGCCGGCTACCTGAACCCAGCTTCCGCCGGGATCAAACTCAGGTCATGAGCAGAGAGCTTGGACTGCAGTACTGCAGCTTTACCACTCTGTGCCACGGAGTTCTTAAGGTAAAGGTAGTCCCCTGTGCAAGCACCAGTTGTTTCCGACTCTGGGGTGACGTTGCTATCACAATGTTTTCATGGAAGACTTTTTACGGGGTGGTTTGCCATTGCCATTGCCTTCCCCAGTCCTCTACACTTTCCCCCCAGCAAGCTGGGGACTCCTTTTACCGACCTCGGAAGTATGGAAGGCTGAGTCAACCTGGAGCCAGCTACATAAACCAGCTTCCAACCGGGATCGAACTCAGGTTGTGAGCAGAGGGCTCCGACTGCAGTACTGCAGCTTTACCACTCTGCGCCACGGGGCTCTTAAGAAAGAAAGAGCATAATACCATTTAGAGGTTCCGGAGCTCTGCTCCTGTGAGCTCCTGCCCCAAATGACGCCTGCGCTTTACGTCGGATCCCCTCGCCTGGGAGACCTGCCCTCCTCCCCCTCCCACCCATTGTAAAGTTGTGGGGAGGAAAACAGAACAGAGGCTCCATGGCCCTGGTGGCTTGTAAAGGTCCGTCTGACATACAATCGCAACTGCACAACTGCAACAATGTGGAGTAAAATCACAGAATTCTAGAGTTGGAAGGGACCTCCAGGGTCATCTAGTCCAACCCCTTGCACAATGCAGGAAACTCACAAACCCCTCCCCCTGAATTCACAGGATCCTCACTGGTGTCAGGTGGCCATCTAGCCTCTGTTTAAAAACCTCCAAGGAAGGAGAACCCACCACCTCCCAATGAGGAAGCCTGTTGCACTGAGGAATTGCTCTAACAGTCAGCAAGGTCATAGAATCCTAGAGTTGGAAGGAACTTCCAGGGTCATCTAGTCCAACCCCCTGCACAAGGCAGGAAACTCACAAACCCCTCCCCCTAAATTCACAGGATCTTCATTGCTGTCAGATGGCCATCCAGCCTCTGTTTAAAAACCTCCAAGGAAGGAGAGCCCACCACCTCCTGAGGAAGCCTGTTCCACTGAGAAACCACTCTAACGGTCAGGAAGTTCTTCCTCGTGTTGAGCCAGAAACTCTTTTTATTTAATTTCAACCCGCTGGTTCTGATCTAACAGGTCCCAGGACAGAGTATGGGTGTGCTGCACAGTGGGGTAGAGAAAGAGAGAGCATGTGGCTTTGAAAGACAGACTACACTAGAGCCCGTGAACTGCTTTGCAGCTGCCAAGAAGGCAGGATGATGAAAAGAAGACAACACTGGATTTATATTACGCCCTCCACTCAGAGTGGCTCACAATCCCCTTTATCTTCCTCCCCCTCAGCAAACACCTGGTGAGGGAGATGGGGCTGAGAGAGCTCTGACAGAAGCTGCCCTTTCAATGACAACTCCTGCCAGAGCTATGGCTGACCCAAGGCCATTTCAGCAGCTGCAAGTGGAGGAGTGGGGAATCCAACCCGGTTCTCCCAGATAAGAGAGCTCTGGCTTACCCAAGGCCATTCCAGCAGGTGCAAGTGGAGGAGTGGGGAATCCAACCCGGTTCTCCCAGATAAGAGAGCTACGGCTGACCAAGGCCATTCCAGCAGGTGCAAGTGCAGGAGTGGGGAATCCAACCCAGTTCTCCCAGATAAGAGAGCTCTGGCTGACTCAAGGCCATTCCAGCAGGTGCAAATGGAGGAGTGGGGAATCAAACCCCGTTCTCCCAGATAAGAGAGCTCTGGCTGACCCAAGGCCATTCCAGCAGCTGCAAGTGGAGGAGTGGGGAATCCAACCCGGTTCTCCCAGATAAGAGAGCTCTGGCTGACCCAAGGCCATTCCAGCAGCTGCAAGTGGAGGAGTGGGGAATCCAACCCGGTTCTCCCAGATAAGAGAGCTCTGGCTGACCCAAGGCCATTCCAGCAGCTGCAAGTGGAGGAGTGGGGAATCCAACCCGGTTCTCCCAGATAAGAGAGCTCTGGCTGACCCAAGGCCATTCCAGCAGCTGCAAGTGGAGGAGTGGGGAATCCAACCCGGTTTTCCCAGATAAGAGAGCTCTGGCTAACCCAAAGCTATTCCAGCAGCTGCAAGTGGAGGAGTGGGGACTCCAACCCGGTTCTCCCAGATAAGAGACCTCTGGCTGACCCAAGGCCATTCCAGCAGGTGCAAGTGGAGGAGTGGGGAATCCAACCCGGTTCTCCCAGATAAGAGAGTTCTGGCTGACCCAAGGCCATTCCAGCAGCTGCAAGTTGAGGAATGGGGAATCCAACCCGGTTCTCCCAGATAAGAGTCCGCGCACTTCACCACTACACCAAACTGGCTTTCTCCAAAAAGGTTCTCTCTCTCCAGACCACGCAACCCGCACCCCCGGGATGCTCCCCAAAGATCTCCAGGCCACAAGAGAAACCACCCCCCACCCCCACAAGCATCAATCGGGCTCCCCCCCCCCCGCCCTCACCAGAGCTGGCACCGGCAAGGGGACATGCTCGCTGGCTTTGTAGCGCCTGGCTTTGCGGATAGCAAACTTCTCCGTGGGGGGAGACTTCCCGGCGATCTTCTGCTTGAAGGAGGAAACCTGCCTGCAAAGAGCACACGAGGTGAGAGAGTCACCCCAGCCGTCTCCGGGGTTGCCAATCCCCAGGTGGGGGCAGGGGATCCCCTGGTTTGGAGGCCCTCCCCCCACTTCAGGGTCATCAGAAATGAGGGAGGGGGAAATGACTGATGGGCACTCCATTATTCCCTAGGGAGACCAATTCCCATTGGGTATAATGGTGAAGTGATCTGTGGGTATCTGGGGCTCTTGGGAGGGGGGGGGGTAGAAACACCAAATTTGCAGCATAGCATCTGGGGCCTCTCCCCAAAATACCCTCCAAGTTTCAAAAAGATTGGACCAGGCAGTCCAATTCTATGAGCCCCAAAAGAAGGTGCCCCTAGCCTTCATTATTTCCAATGGAGGGGAGGCATTTAAAAGGTGTGAGGTCCCTTTCAATGTGATGGCCAGCACTCCCTTTGGAGTTCAATTAAGCTTGCCACAACCTTGCCCCTGGCTCCACCCCAATGTCTCCTGGCTCCACCCCCAATGCCTCCTCGGTCTGCCCCCAAAGTCTCCTGGCTCCACCCCCAAAGTCCGCAGGTATTTCTTGAATTGGACCTGGCAACCCAAGCTGTCCTCCCAGCCCCCCCGCCAGCATTCAGTCACTCGGGAACAGAAAAGAAAGACGGCCCTTCCTAGAGGACGCAGCACAGGGGGCCAGATCGCTGGCAATGCTCACCCAAAGAGCCCAGCTACTGGCAGTCCCAGATTCTAGGGTTGCCAATTCCAGCTTGGGATTTTTTTTAAAGGGCACAGTCAAACACAATTAAAGATTTTTCTAAAAAAAACTTAAAATAAAACAGGCTTAAAATATTAGCACTGGTTGATCTTAAAGGTGCTTCCTTTGTATTTCTCCTGGTGATCAAGAGAACTGGGCCAAGGAAGCTCTGGCTCTTTCCCTCCCTCCCCAGGGGGTGAGGAGGGGGAGGAGCCTCAGCCAGTAGAAGGAAGAGAGGCTTGGCTCAGTGGCTCTTTTTTATTTATTTATTTATTTACTTTGAATTTCTGTCCCGCCCTCTCCGCAAGCGGACTCAACATTTATATTTACAAGTTAAAACTAATAAAACATAGTTACAATTTAAGCCATTTCGTGGTGCTCTGCTGTGCGATTGAGAGAGCCTGGCAAAGCAAACTATCCCTCCCTCCCCACCAAGGGAGGAACCTGAGCCAATGGAAAAAACAGAGACTTGGTTCTGTTGCTCCTGTGCGATTGAGTAAGCCTGGCAAAGCAAGCTGTGATGGAGAAGGAAGCAAGAGAGAGGGAGAAGGAAACAGACGACAGGCAGTTGCTCGGGGGCCTGATAGGAGCCCTCCGGGGGCCTGATTCGGCCCCAGGGCTGTATGTTTGACACCCCTGCCATAGAGTTCACCCTCCAGGGGAGCTGATCTCTGTAGTCTGGAGATGAGCCATAATTCCTGGAGCTCCCCAGTTCCCGCCTAGAAGCTGGCATCCCTACGCCCTACCCATCTTTCTGAACCTCTGCGAG
Source organism: Heteronotia binoei (assembly GCF_032191835.1). NCBI lineage: Eukaryota > Metazoa > Chordata > Lepidosauria > Squamata > Gekkonidae > Heteronotia > Heteronotia binoei. Next base: position 1,788,392 of record NC_083235.1, read on the forward strand.
GGAACAGGAACCGTGCCTTCCCTCCCTCCCTGTGCCAAGGCTTCTGCACAAATCCTCCCTCCCGCCCCGGTTGAGAAGCAAGTGCACCTCTTACCTGAAGAGCGCCACTTCATCCTCACCGAAAGGTCGTGGCTCCCCCCGGGGCAGCATGCTGAGGAAGGCGGCCTTCATGTACACATACATCGCCTGCACAAGAGCAAGAAGCCCTTGGAGAAGAGCAGAAGCCCAACTGGAAGGGGAGGGGAGGCGTACTTGCAGGGGGAGGGGGTCCAAAGCGGCTGGGGGGGGGGACAGGTGAGCCAGGGCCATGCTCAGGCAGGGAAAGGGCTCCAAATCGTGCCTGTGGCCCCCTGGGCATACAGCCTGGCTTTGGATATGAATGAAAGAAAAGGCACTCTGCCCATGCACAGAGGTAGCTCCTTCTCTGCAGAAAAAAGGACTGGGAGCGTCATCCTTTGCAGCAGACGCCACCACGGTGCCTTTGGAGATGTAGGAGGAGGCCTTAAGCAAGTCAGCAAGAGCCCCTCTCAGCTCCCCATCTACAAAATGCGAAGAGCAGTGAAGGGAAGGGGGGGGGAACCAGCAAAATAACAGCCCCGGACAGTGAGAGGCACGTGGACAGGGGTGGCTGAACTGCGGCTCAGGAGCCCCGTGTGGCTCTTTCACACATGTTGTGTGGCTCGCGAAACCCCCACCACTCCTGTCGGACAGCCTGGAGCCCCTTCCAGCCCCTGCCTGCCTCCTCCAACCAAAGGTCTTTTGTACTCACTGTGCAGGAGGATGGTTGCCAACTCCAGGCTGAGAAGCTCCTAGGGAGCTGGAGCCTGCGGGGGGGGGAAGGGGGGCCACAGTCCACCCTCCAGCACTGCCACTGGATCTGGGGGAATGGATCTCTGCGGCTTGAATGCCACTTATGAGTTCAGATCTCTAGACCCCCTTGCAGGCAGGCAGAGCTTTCTGGACCAGGAGCTGAGAAAGGTGCTTGCTGGCTGACCTCTCACTCATCGTGAAGGTTCGTGGCTTCCAGGTCAGAAGCTGAGCGCAGAGGAAACCCTGCTGGTAACTCTGCAGCCGCTCCCCAAGGGGAAAGGGAAGGAAAGGTCCCCTGTACGAGCACCAGTCGTTTCCGACTCTGGGGTGACGTTGCTTTCACTAGGTTTTCACAGCAGACTTTTTACGGGGTGTTTTGCCATTGCCTTGCCCACTCATCTCCACTCTCCCCCCAGCAAGCTGGGGACTCATTTGACTGACCTCGGAAGGATGGAAGGCTGAGTCAACCTCGGATTGGCTACCTGAAAACCCAGCTTCCACCAGGATCAAACTCAGGTCGTGAGCAGAGAGTTCGGACTGCAGTACTGCTGCTTTACCACTCTGCACTAATGCGTGACCGTTCGCCCCATGCGCCCCTGTCCTACCTTCGACCACCGATTCTCCTTGCTCAGCAGGTCTGCGTAGAAGTAGGCCATCTTCCACATGCCCTTGTAGGCGAAGCACCACATCAGCTCCCAGTAGCACATGTGGTGGAACTGCTTCCAGGCCTGCTGGGCTGAACAGCCCTCCTCAAACTTCTTGATGGCCTGGGGGAGGGGGAGGGAGGGAGTCAAGGGTCAGCGGAGCCAGAGAAGAGGGGGAATGCCAAAGCCCTCTGCCGCTGGCAAGTGTGGTGTAAATAAAAAACCGCTTATTTATCACTGGAAGCTCTAAGCCTCCAAACGGAAGAAAGACGGATGAAACGTCTTGATATCTAGAACAGACGTCTTTGGAAGGGCTTCTTTTAGTTCCATGAACGAAATACTGGACTGTTGTCATAAGAACATAAGAGAAGCCATGTTGGATCAGGCCAACGGCCCATCCAGTCCAACACTCTGTGTCACATAAGAACATAAGAGAAACCCTGCTGGATCACGCCAGTGGCCCCTCCAGTCCAACACTCTGTGTCACATAAGAACATAAGAGAAGCCCTGTTGGATCAGGCCAATGGCCCATCCGGTCCAACACTCTGTGTCACAGAAGAACATAAGAGAAGCCCTGTTGGATCAGGCCAGTGCCCCATCCAGTCCAACACTCTGTGTCACATAAGAACATAAGAGAAGCCCTGTTGGATCAGGCCAACGGCCCATCCAGTCCAACACTCTGTGTCACATAAGAGAAGCCCTGTTGGATCAGGCCAGTGGCCCATCCAGTCCAACACTCTGTGTCACATAAGAACATAAGAGAAGCCCTGTTGGATCAGGCCAGTGGCCCCTCCAGTCCAACACTCTGTGTCACATAAGAACATAAGAGAAGCCATGTTGGATCAGGCCAGTGGCCCATCCAGTCCAACACTCTGTGTCACATAAGAACATAAGAGAAGCCATGTTGGATCAGGCCAGTGGCCCCTCCAGTCCAACACTCTGTGTCACACATAAGGACATAAGAGAAGCCATGTTGGATCAGGCCAATGGCCCCTCCAGTCCAACACTCTGTGTCACATAAGAACATAAGAGAAGCCCTGTTGGATCAGGCCAGTGGCCCATCCAGTCCAACACTCTGTGTCACATAAGAACATAAGAGAAGCCCTGTTGGATCAGGCCAACGGCCCATCCAGTCCAACACTCTGTGTCACATAAGAACATAAGAGAAGCCCTGTTGGATCAGGCCAGTGGCCCCTCCAGTCCAACACTCTGTGTCACATAAGAACATAAGAGAAGCCATGTTGGATCAGGCCAACGGCCCATCCAACACTCTGTGTCACACAGTGGCAAAAAATTTTATATATACACACACACTGTGGCTAATAGCCACTGATGGACCTGTGCTCCATATTTTTATCTAAACCCCTCTTGAAGAGGAGAGCCAGTTTGGTGTAGTGGTTAAGTGTGCGGACTCTTATCTGGGAGAACCGGGTTTGATTCTCCACTCCTCCACTTGCACCTGCTGGCATGGCCTTGGGTCAGCCATAGCTCTGGCAGAGGTTGTCCTTGAAAGGGCAGCTGCTGTGGGAGCCCTCTCCAGCCCCACCCACTTCACAGGGTGTCTGTTGTGGGGGAGGAAGGTAAAGGAGATTGTGAGCCGCTCTGAGACTCTTCGGAGTGGAGGGCGGGATATAAATCCAATATCTTTTTCTTCTTCTTCTTCTTGAAGGTGGCTATGCTTGTGGCCGCCACCACCTCCTGTGGCAGTGAATTCCACATGTTAATCACCCTTTGGGTGAAGAAGGACTTCCTTTTATCCCTTTTTTTGTCACTCCTTGTGATTGGAAAGACTGCTTTTTAACTGCCTTCTGTGAATGTCTTTTAGCTACATGCTCTTGTCTATTTGAAGTACTATGTGCAAGCCTGGTCAGAACACCACTGACCTTTACATTACACTGTCTTGTTTAACATTAATGGTGCCCCTTAGCGTTTTTTTAAGATCCTATAGTTTCGCTATAATCCCCAGGTGGGGACAGGGGATCCCCCAGTTTGGAGGCCCTCCCCCCACTTCGGGGAAATCTTACAGACATGCTCTGAACCTTGTTGGTCTTCTATGAATGTATTGTACGGACTGGGTTCCAGTGATAAATAAGCCTCCAAACTGAAAAAAAAAGACGGATGAAACATCTCGATATCTGGAACAGACGTCTTTGGAAGGGCTTCTTTTAGTTCTATGAGCTAAATACTGGAATATTGTTACTCCTTTGTGATTGGAAAGACTGCTTTTGAACTGTCTTCTGTGAATGTCTTTTGGCTACATGCTCTTGTCGATTTGAAGTTCTCTGCGCAAGCCTGGTCAGAGCACCACTGACTTCTCTACATTACACGGTCTGGTTGTTCAACATTTACAGCATCTTTTTTTATGTTTAAAAATGTTATATGTTTAAAACATATATTTTTATGTTAGTTTTATATATGTTGTAAGCCGCCCTGAGCCACTCGGTGGGAAGGGCGGGATATAAATCCCAGATAAATAAATAAATCTCTTAGCAGTTTTTTATTTACACAGCTGTATGCTAAGATCCTATAGTTTCGCTGGCAAGTGTGGGGCAGAGCAGAGCTTGCAGGGCTGGAGGAAAGGCACAGGAGGCGACCCCCGATGCAGAATTCAACTGCCAAAGTTTCTCACCTGCCTTAAAAAAAAAAAATCTTAAAACAGCCACTGAGCCTCTCTCTTAAGGCTGAGCCTCCAGGGAGGTGGTCAGAGGCCCTGGCCTCCACTGGGCTGGGGAGCCTGAGGCATCAGACCTCAAAAACTAAGGAGGGTCAGCCCTGGATAACACGTGGATGGAAGACCCCCAAGGAAGCCCAGGGTTGCTACGCAGAGGCAAGCAATGGCAGACCACCTCTGTTCATCTCTTGGCCTGACCTCGATAGCCCAGGTTAGCCCAATCTCATCAGATCTTGCAAGCTATGCAGGGCCGGTTCTGGTTAGTATTTGGATGGGAGACCACCAAGAAAGTCCAGAGTTGTTACACAGAGGCAAGCAAGGGCGAACTCCCCCTGTTCACCTCTTGCCTTGAAACCCCATAAGGCAGGGGTGGCCAACGGTAGCTCTCCAGATGTTTTTTGCCTACAACTCCCATCAGCCCCAGCCATTGGCCACGCTGGCTGGGGCTGATGGGAGTTGTAGGCAAAAAAACATCTGGAGAGCTACCGCTGGCCACCCCTGCCATAAGGGGTAGAAAGCAGGAAGTTCCTGTGCCCTGCGGAGTTTCCTCCTTTCCCCCAGGTTAGCAAAACCGGAACTGGTTGCACAAAATGCTAACGAAAAAAAGGTCAGATTAAATACTGCAGAACAAGAAAAAATTGGCTCTTTTGCTCTAGGGGCACAACTTATACCGGCTGCTGTATGCAGGCCTCAGATTCAGCAGGAGCTCACAGGAGCACAGCTCCTGAACCTTTCTGAGGGTTCCCCCTCCTCCTCCCCACCTACCTTGCCCACTGAATAGCACGTGCAGCCGCATAACAATCCCTGGGTTAGGAGAGCGGGCAGCCAGCCAGCCACCAGAGGCTTTGCCACGCCCCCAGCAGCCCTCATTAACCCCTGGAGACGCCCATGCCACCCTGTCTCCACTTCTTATGTCATTTTGGGCAGCAGGTAGCTTGCTGGCCTTCTGACTGTGGGGGGAGAGCCCCAGGCGAGCGAGGCCTGCTTAGGGTGGCTGGATCTTTAGCCAGTCCAAGCAGGTCTCGCTCGCCCGGGGCTCTCCTTTCTTGTATTGGGTTGCTTTTGGCTGGGAGGGGCAGCATATGCTAATGAGTTATGCTAATGAGCTCTGCCATCTATTTTTCTACAAAACGACCGCTGGCTGGCTGTAAGTTTTCAGGGTCCGTGATTCAGACTACCTGAGCAGAGGAACCCGCTCTGCTCTCACGACGACCAGCAGCATTTCTGTGCTCAAAACACACCGAAGGACGAGAATGCTGTCACATTAAAGACCGATTGGGCACTTGTCTCTATTTGTTGAGCCATTTAGGCTCATCTAAGTGCTTTTAGAAGCAGCCCAAATAACTTCCATTTCATCGATACCTCATGGCACTGCTAAATGGCACGAAGTCCATTAAAGTTGATATGCTGCAGAGAATTTCCACAACTGGATTTGTGCAGAACAACATGCTCAGACAACGCTCAGGGAAAAAAAAAAAGTCTGCAAGAACTCCTACTCTGCCCTTGGAATAAAACTGTGCATGCAAAACACATGTGCTAAATGCGGGACCTTGTACAGTTCCGCAGGGCCTGTAAGACGACCCTCTTCCGGCTAGCCTACACCTAGCTGGGATGAGAACTCAATGCAGCTTGCCAGACTCCTGTTTTATGTTTTATATGTATTTGGAACGTTTACTGGTTTTTAAGGTTTTAACTGTTTTAAATGGTTTATATATTTAAATATTGTTTAATTTTTATGTTGATCAATTGCTGGAAGCCGCCCTGAGCCACTTGTGGGAAGGGCGGGATACAAGTCATAGATAAATAAATAATAAATAAATAAATGCATTTCTCCCTCTAGGTCGGTGAGCTTTTGTGACCCAAATCATATGCTTTGCAAATAAAGGACCCATGAGAATCGTGGGGGGATCCCATATCCCACCCCCCATCTCTACACCTGGCCCGTCCAGGTCCCACAGCCTCCCACTAAACCCAGCGGCCAGTTTCTTCCACCATTGCTGTCAGTTCTGGAGCAGCTGCTAGCTGTTGACACAGAAAAGTTAATTGTTAAAACACCCCCTTCCATATATTTTATTTTTGATTTCTGGTTTTCCTGCAAACCTGGGGAGCCCTCCAAGTCTGCAGGAAAATCTATTTAGTGTCAGTGCAGCCCCAATCTGCAGATTTAAGGATCCACAGGTGAGGGCCACATATTGCTATTAGATGAACAGATTCTGGGCTTGGTATTTGCAAGGCTCTGGGCCGGTGTCTCTGCTTCCCTTTCAGTCTCCTCCAGAAAGAAGCCGAGTATCAGAAAGATGCTTGGGTCCTCTTGTGGATCAAAAACTGGCTGAGTAATAGGAAGCAGAGAGTGAGTATAAATGGGCAGTCTTCGCAGTGGAGGACGGTAAGCAGTGGGGTGCCGCAGGGCTCGGTCCTGGGTCCCATGCTCTTTAACTTGTTCATAAATGATTTAGAGTTGGGAGTGAGCAGTGAAGTGGCCAAGTTTGCGGATGACACTAAATTGTTCAGGGTGGTGAGAACCAGAGAGGATTGTGAGGAACTCCAAAGGGATCTGTTGAGGCTGGGTGAGTGGGCGTCAACGTGGCAGATGCGGTTCAATGTGGCCAAGTGCAAAGTAATGCACATTGGGGCTAAGAATCCCAGCTACAAATACAAGTTGATGGGGTGTGAACTGGCAGAGACTGACCAAGAGAGAGATCTTGGGGTCATGATAGATAACTCACTGAAAGTGTCAAGACAGTGTGCGTTTGCAATAAAAAAGGCCAACGCCATGCTGGGAATTATTAGGAAGGGAATTGAAAACAAATCAGCCAGTATCATAATGCCCCTGTATAAATCAATGGTGCGGTCTCATTTGGAGTACTGTGTGCAGTTCTGGTCGCCGCACCTCAAAAAGGATATTATAGCATTAGAGAAGGTGCAGAGAAGGGCAACTAGAATGATTAAAGGGCTGGAGCACTTTCCCTATGAAGAAAGGTTGAAACGCTTGGGACTCTTTAGCTTGGAGAAACGTCGACTGCGGGGTGACATGATAGAGGTTTACAAGATAATGCATGGAATGGAGAAAGTAGAGAAAGAAGTACTTTTCTCCCTTTCTCACAATACAAGAACTCGTGGGCATTCGATGAAATTGCTGAGCAGACAGGTTAAAACGGATAAAAGGAAGTACTTCTTCACCCAAAGGGTGATTAACATGTGGAATTCACTGCCACAGGAGGTGGTGGCGGCCACAAGTATAGCCACCTTCAAGAGGGGTTTAGATAAAAATATGGAGCACAGGTCCATCAGTGGCTATTAGGCACAGTGTATGTGTGTATATAACATTTTTTGCCACTGTGTGACACAGAGGGTTGGACTTGATGGGCCGTTGGCCTGATCCAACATGGCTTCTCTTATGTTCTTATGACCAGTGTTCCCTCTAAGCTGAGTTAGTGTGAGCTAGCTCACAGATCTTTAGCCTCCAGCTCACACATTTTGGTCTTAGCTCAGGAAGGATGACCCCAGAGCACAATAATTGATGCAGTAAAAGGTAAAGGTAGAGGTAGTCCCCTGTGCAAGCACCAGTCGTTTCCAACTCTGGGGTGACGTCACATAACGACATTTTCACGGCAGACTTTTTACGGGGTGGTTTGCCATTGCCTTCCCCAGTCATCCCCACTTCCCCCCCAGCAAGCTGAGGACTCATTTTACCGACTTCAGAAGGATGGAAAGCTGAGTCAACCTCGAGCCGGCTACCTGAACCCAGCTTCCACCGGGATCATATGAACATATGAAGCTGCCTTATACTGAATCAGACCCTTGGTCCACCAAAGTCAGTATTGTCTTCTCAGACTGGCAGCAGCTCTCCAGGGTCTCAAGCTGAGGTTTTTCACACCTATTTGCCTGGACCCTTTTTTGGAGATGCCGGGAATTGAACCTGGGACCTTCTGCTTCCCAAGCAGATGCTCTACCACTGAGCCACAGCCCCATTCATGGCTCTCCAGGGTCTCAAGCTGAGGTTTTTCATGCCTACTTGCCTGGACCCTTTTGAGTTGGAGATGCCGGGGATTGAACCTGGGACCTTCTGCTTCCCAAGCAGATGCTCTGCCACTGAGCCACAGCCCCATTCATGGCTCTCCAGGGTCTCAAGCTGAGGTTTTTCACGCCTACTTGCCTGGACCCTTTTGAGTTGGAGATGCCGGGGATGGAACCTGGGGCCTTCTGCTTCCCAAGCAGATGCTCTGCCACTGAGCCACAGCCCCATTCATGGCTCTCCAGGGTCTCAAGCTGAGGTTTTTCACGCCTACTTGCCTGGGCCCTTTTGAGTTGGAGATGCCGGGGATGGAACCTGGGGCCTTCTGCTTCCCAAGCAGATGCTCTGCCACTGAGCCACAGCCCCATTCATGGCTCTCCAGGGTCTCAAGCTGAGGTTTTTCATGCCTACTTGCCTGGACCCTTTTGAGTTGGAGATGCCGGGGATTGAACCTGGGACCTTCTGCTTCCCAAGCAGATGCTCTGCCACTGAGCCACAGCCCCATTCATGGCTCTCCAGGGTCTCAAGCTGAGGTTTTTCACGCCTACTTGCCTGGACCCTTTTGAGTTGGAGATGCCGGGGATGGAACCTGGGGCCTTCTGCTTCCCAAGCAGATGTTCTACCACTGAGCCACAGCCCCATTCATGGCTCTCCAGGGTCTCAAGCTGAGGTTTTTCATGCCTACTTGCCTGGACCCTTTTGAGTTGGAGATGCCGGGGATTGAACCTGGGGCCTTCTGCTTCCCAAGCAGATGTTCTACCACTGAGCCACCATCCCTCCCCAAACTCAGGTTGTGAGCAGAGAGTTCGGACTGCAGTGCTGCAGCTTTACCACTCTGCGCCACGGGGCAGCGGCTTATAACTTTAATGCCAGCAGCTCACAAAGTAGGATTTTTGCTCTCAAGACTCCACAGCTTAAAGGAATCATTGCTTGGGACCCTCAGCAGCCACACGGGACATGTGCAGAGACACTTCTCCCCTAAGGGAAGAAATCCTACTGAAGAGGGTGAACTCCCACAGGGGTTGTGGGATGCTCCGGGTAGCATAAATTCAGCAGCCCAGACCCATGACTGTGGTGACCGCTGATGTAACAGAGGCCTGAGGAATAAATTAAGATCCCCAGATTAAAGCCCCCCTCCAGCCCCTTCTGACTTGAGTAACGCCCCTCACCTCATTGATGTTCCCTTTGATCTCCTCTATCCTCCCGGCGAAGAACAGGAAAATGGCACTCTGCAAAAGGGAAAGAAAGTGATGGTGATGACGATGATAATGAATTTATATCACACCCTCCGGTCTGAATTTCAGAGCGGTCAGAATCTCCTTTATCTTCTTCTTCCACAACAGACACCCTGTGAGGAGAGTGGGGCTGAGAGAGCTCTAACAGAAGCTGCCCTTTCAAGGACAACCTCTGCAAGAGCTATGGCTCACCCAAGGCCATTCCACCGGCTGCAAGTGGAGGAGTGGGGAATCAAACCCGGTACTCCCAGATAAGAGTCCACACACTTAACCACTACACCAAACTGGCTCTCTTACAAACACCCTGTGGGGTGGGTGGGGCTGAGAGAGCTCTGACAGAAGCTGCCCTCTCAAGGACAACTGCTGCAAGAGCTATAGCTAACCCAAGGCCATTCCAGCAGGTGCAAGTGGAGGAGTGGGGAATCAAACCTCCTAGATAAGAGTCTGCGCACTTAACCACTACACCAAACTGGCTCTCTTACAAACACCCTGTGGGGTGGGTGGGGCTGAGAGAGCTCTGACAGAAGCTGTCCTTTTAAGGACAACTCCTGCAAGAGCTCTGGCTGGCTCAAGGCCATCATTTGTCTCCTTGCACTAAATTAGAGGGATCCTGGAAGTCTTTCATTTTGTGTCACTGGGAATATAGATGGGGGAAACCAGGTGATATTGCCCATGTCATCTTCCAGTCTTTTTTGAGACATTTGTGAGCAGCAATTTTTTAAAAAAAAATTAACTTCCAGTGCATTTGCAGCACTGGTCAATCTGATGTCAACGAACAAAGTGTCTCTGTCATTTCCCTCCTCGATCCCTTCTTTTTAAAAAAACCTTCTGTTTCTCAGCTTTCTAGCAGCCCTCCAGAAGGAGCCCTGAGACAGATCAAAGATTTTCTGAATGTGTTAATTTTACTCTTCTGCTATTGGCTTTTAACTTTGTGCCACTTGGCGTTCCAAACCCCGCCAGCTAGATGTGGCTCTGTTTACTGTAGCTCATTCCTCGTCTGAAGAAGTGTGCTTAGAGAGCACACAAAAGCTGACGTTCCGAAAAAAAACTACGTTGGTCTTAAAGGTGCAATCGACTCCTGTTTTGTTCTACCAGTCTGAGTGTACAAGACTGCCTTCACAGGCCAATGGTCCAAATCAGTAGAAGGCAACTTAGCATATCAATGTATACCCCCCCCCAAAAGAGAGAGAGGGACAAATCTCGACAACGAAGAGTTGGGGCAAGGCAGCAATTTTTCTCCAGCCCATTTTGGCCAGGGATCCTGAAGGCCCCCCCCCCCCACAATCTTCTGGACATGGCACAGGGTCACCCAGGTTGTGTGAAAGGAGGTATTTGTGCGTTTCCTCCATTGTACAAGGGGCTGGACTAGATGATCCTGGAGATCCCTTCCAACTCTATGATACTTTCCCTTTGGGACACACAGACCTTGAAGAACTATCTGGTAGGGAGTGGTTTAGAATAGTAAATAGTGCTTAGCACATGAAAGCCGACGTTCTGAATAAAGCTACGTCGGTCTTAAGAGGTGCGATTGACTCCTGTTTTGTTCTAGTACTTCAGACCAACACGGCTGCCTATTTAGGTCCTGTTCCTGTTCCTTTAATGACTGGTTTCACCTTTTCAGCTGATGCAATAGCCTGTTAATATTTGTCTTATTTTTTTTTTGGTAACCATGATTGCTTCTAGCCATTAAAAAAAAAAAAAGGAAAACAGTAATGGAATATGGCTTTGTTTGCGAAGGGAAGCCAGTCATTACAGTTTGCTCCTCCTCCTTGAAGAGGAACTAAGTGGTGACTCTGGAATGGCCCAGCCCCAGGAGGGAACAGGAAGCACCCAATCACAGCGGCAGAAACCAAGAAGGCAAAGCCGTTGCTTTAAACAGAAGGTTGGAAACTCCTGAAGGGAGAAGAGGTGGAAACTCTTTTGCCGAACAGGACTAACTTCTCAGTGAAGTCAGAGCAGAATCCTCACCATTTTGAGATGGGGACTGCCAGGTTGTTATGGGGTTTCAAGCAGAGCAGGCCCATGGCCACAAGGGAGGCCTGAGGGGCCACTGCCCCCTGACTTGGATGGGAGACCCCCAGGAAGCCCAGGGTCACTACACAGAGGCAGTCAACAGCAAACCAACCACCTCTCAGTGCCGCTCTGAGACTCTGATTCAGAGAGAAGGGCAGGGTATAACTCTGCAGTCTTCTTCTTCTCTCGCCTCGCTAACCCTACGGCTGTGACTTGGCAGTGCTGCGACTGTAAGTGCTGTCCGCCACCCCCATAATGCCACAGTTGGCTGTGACTTGGCAGTGTAAGTTGGCTGCGACTTGGCAGTGCTGTCCGCCACCCCCATAATGCCACAGTGATACACCAACTTTCATGAGTGGGGCAGCCCACACAGAAGCCTTCCACATGACAGAGGCTGCTGCACACGCCTCTTCCCTTGCAGCGGAAATGGCTGCACAAGGGAGAGCCATTTCCGGGTGGAAGTAGCCTCTGCTTCGAAGTGGGCAGAAAGACAGGCAACCCACTAGAGGAGAGATGCAAGAAAGTGCAAACGCCACTGAGAAATTATCCGGAACAAGAAGGCATGCTGCCCTTTGTAGACTCCACGCCAGGGGGCGGGGGGGAGAAGATATTGGATTTATATCCTGCTCTATACTCTGAATCTCAGAGTCTCAGAGCAGTCACAATCTCCTATATCTTCCCCGCCACAACAGACACCGTGTGAGGTGGGTGGGGCTGAGAGGGCTCTCACAGCAGCTGCCCTTTCAAGGACAACCTCTGCCAGAGCTATGGCTGACCCAAGGCCATTCCAGCAGCCGCAAGTGACCCAAGGCCATTTCCAGCAGCAAATTCAATTCTCCCAGATACGAGTCCGGGCACTTCACCAATACACCAAACTTAACCACTACATCAACTGGAGCCTTATTAGTCCTTCCCAGGAGCAGGCTGCAGCCCCACACACGAACTCTTACCCTGGGATAGCGGGAAAGGTACGGACTCAGCAAGGCCTCGGCCTCTGTGAAGTCGTCTTCACCAACCCCTGGAGGATAAGAAGCAGGGGGGGATTAGTCAGGCAGTTGCAAACTCACCACCCCAAATGAGGATGCCGTTGGGCTTCCTTGAGCTGTCATGGACAATGGGGCTAAACTACGGTTGCCAAGTCCAATTCAAGAAATATCTGGGGGCTCTGGGGGTGGAGCCAGGAGACTTTGGGGGTGGAGCCAGGAGCAAGGGTGTAACAGGCACGACTGAACTCCAAAGGGAGTCCTGGCCATCAGATTTAAATGGACCGCACACCTTTTAATTGCCTTCCTTCCATAGGAAATAATGAAAGATATGGGCACCTTCTTTTGGGGCTCATAGAATTGGACCCCCTGGTCCAATCTTTTTGAAACTTAGGGACTATTTAGAGGAGAAGCACTGGATGCTATGCTGAAAATTTGGTGCCTCTACCTCAAAAAACAGCCCCCCCCCCAAAGAACCCCAGATACCTGTGGATCAATTCTCCATTATTTCTTATGGGAATAAGTCTCCATAGGGAATAATAGAGTTCCCAGCAGACGTTTCCCTCCGCTCCCTCCCCCCCCCCCGGCTTTCTGATGACCCTAAAGCAGGGGGAGGGCCTCCAAACTGGGGGATCCCCTGCCCCCATCTGGGGATTGACAACCCTAGATTCTGAACTTTCCTGCTATGCATTCCCCCTCCCTTCCAAGACTCAGATCATACCCCTGCAGGCCCCATTCCGCACCCCCCTACTGCGACTTGCCAGCTGTAGCCTCTATCTAGAGCAGGCCACTGTGTGACACAGAGTGTTGGACTGGATGGGCCACTGGCCTGATCCAACATGGCTTTTCTTATGTTCTTATGTCTGGGGCAGTAATCCTCTGTCTTCTTGGTGCTTGGGGGGGCAATAGTGGGAGGGCTTCTAGTGTCCTGGCCCCACGGGTGGACCTCCTGATGGCACTTGGGAGTTTTTTAGCCACTGTGTGACACAGAGTGTCGGACTGGATGGGCCATTGACCTGATCCAACATGGCTTCTCTTATGTTCTTATGTGACACAGAGTGTTGGACTGGATGGGCCACTGGCCTGATCCAACATGGCTTCTCTTATGTTCTTCTGTGTCACAGAGTGTTGGACTGGATGGGCCACTGGCCTGATCCAACAGGGTTTCTCTTATGTTCTTATGTGACACAGAGTGTTGGACTGGATGGGCCACTGGCCTGATCCAACAGGGCTTCTCTTATGTTCTTATGTGACACAGAGTGTTGGACTGGAGGGGCCATTGGCCTGATCCAACAGGGCTTCTCTTATGTTCTTCTGTGACACAGAGTGTTGGACTGGATGGGCCATTGGCCTGATCCAACAGGGCTTCTCTTATGTTCTTCTGTGACAGTGTGTTGGACTGGAGGGGCCATTGACCTGATCCACTATGGCTTCTCTTATATTCTTATGTGACATAGAGTGTTGGACTGGAGGGGCCACTGGGCTGATCCAACAGGGCTTCTCTTATGTTCTTATGTGACACAGAGTGTTGGACTGGAGGCGCCATTGGCCTGATCCAACATGGCTTCTCTTATGTTCTTATGTGACACAGAGTGTTAGACTGGATGGGCCACTGGCCTGATCCAACATGGCTTCTGTTATGTTCTTATGTGACACAGAGTGTTGGACTGGATGGGCCGTTGGCCTGATCCAACATGGCTTCTCTGATGTTCTTATGTGACACAGAGTGTTGGACTGGAGGGGCCATTGGCCTGATCCAACATGGCTTCTCTTATGTTCTTATGTGACACAGAGTGTTGGACTGGATGGGCCACTGGCCTGATCCAACATGGCTTCTCTTATGTTCTTCTGTGACACAGAGTGTTGGACTGGAGGGGCCACTGGCCTGATCCAACAGGGCTTCTCTTATGTTCTTATGTGACACAGAGTGTTGGACTGGAGGGGCCACTGGCCTGATCCAACAGGGCTTCTCTTATGTTCTTATGTGACACAGAGTGTTGGACTGGATGGGCCATTGGCCTGATCCAACATGGCTTCTCTGATGTTCTTATGTGACACAGAGTGTTGGACTGGAGGGGCCATTGGCCTGATCCAACATGGCTTCTCTTATGTTCTTATGTGACACAGAGTGTTGGACTGGAGGGGCCACTGGCCTGATCCAACAGGGCTTCTCTTATGTTCTTATGTGACACAGAGTGTTGGACTGGAGGGGCCACTGGCCTGATCCAACAGGGCTTCTCTTATGTTCTTATGTGACACAGAGTGTTGGACTGGATGGGCCATTGGCCTGATCCAACATGGCTTCTCTGATGTTCTTATGTGACACAGAGTGTTGGACTGGAGGGGCCATTGGCCTGATCCAACATGGCTTCTCTTATGTTCTTATGTGACACAGAGTGTTGGACTGGATGGGCCACTGGCCTGACCCAAAATGGCTTCTCTTATGTTCTTATGTGACACAGAGTGTTGGACTGGAGGGGCCACTGGCCTGATCCAACATGACTTCTCTTAAGTTCTTTCCCCTTGGAGAGCAGAAGTGAAAACAGAAGACAAGGATGCCCCACTGGGGGAAGGGGGTTCTTTGAGACAGAGGGAAGCCCCTCCCCTTCCCGGGGCATACCTAAGATGAAGGTCAAGAAGGTGTAGTAGCAGAGGAGCAACATGGTGCAGAGCAGGGCCCGCAGGTTGGGGGTGGTGGCCCCCTGATGCAGCTGCTGCAGACCATAATCCTGAGAGGGAGAAAAAAGAAAAGCCATGAGGGGAGGGGGGAGGGAAGCCGCTCTCCCCCTTGGACTGCTTCCAGCCCCATCTCAGTTTCCAGCCGGAGGCAGCCCCCAGAATGAAGCAAGACGAACACCCACCCCTTGCAGATAAAGCTGGTACGTTTTTGTCCTGTTTTTCCTCCTCCAAGCAGCCCAAGGTGGCCTATGTAGCTCTTCCTTTACACTTTTATTCTCACAACAACCCTTGGAGGTAGGCTGGTTCACTGGCCTGAGGGTACACCCAGCAAGCTTCCAGGACTACAGGGATTTAAATCCAGGGCCTCCAAAATTCCTTATCTGAGCACTTTGGGAAGAGCAGAAAAAGGATAGGGGGACCTGGACTCTACGGACCCTTCCCTTGGGGTGAGAAATGGGTGGCGTCAACCACAGCCCCGTTCATGAAGTAGGATCAACCTCTGGCTACAGGCAAGGGACGGCTGCACGAATCCGCCAACATAGTTCCAGATCTGATTTCAGGGCCTCCCGCCTTGACTTAGCTACTCAAACACGCTGCGGATTTTCCCTACAGTTTCTCACAAAACCCAGATGGGCATGTTTGACAGCATGCTGATTCTGCATGGAAATGCACCCTAAGCTCTCTACAGCACATCTGTCTAGATAAGCACAAGCTACCCAAGTAGTCTGTTTAAGAGAACACTATTTCCAACATCTCTCCACACTGCCCAACAGGTGAACGCCAGAATCTGTAATGTAATATAATATATTGTAGAAGAAGAAGAAGACTGTAGATTTATAACCTGCCCTTCTCTCTGAATCAGAGTCTCAGAGCAGCTCACAATCTCCTTTATCTTCTCCCCCCACAATAGACACCCTGTGAGATGGGTGGGGCTGAGAGAGTTCTCACAGAAGCTGCCCTTTCAAGGACAGAGTCTCAGAGCGGCCTACAATCTCCTTTCCCTTCCTCCCTCACAACAGACACCCTGTGAGGTAGGTGGGGCTGAGAGAGCTCTCCCAGAATCTGCCCTTTCAAGGACAACTCTTGCAAAAGCTATGGCTGACCCAAGGCCATTCCAGCAGGTGCGAGTGGAGGAGTGGGGAATCAAACCTGGTTCTCCCAGATAAGAGTCCGCACACTTAACCATTACACCAAACTGGCTCTCTGTGGAGATCAGATAGATTCATGGACAAGTCTATCAAAGGCTCCTAGTCATGGTGACGAAGGGGAACCTCCACATTCAGAGGCACTAATTCTCTGACTCCCAGAGCCAGGAGGCAGCATCAAGGGAAGGCCTTGGCCTCTCTGCCTTGTTGTTGGCTGTCAAAAGCAATTGGTTGGCT
This sequence comes from Heteronotia binoei, assembly GCF_032191835.1. Classification (NCBI taxonomy): domain Eukaryota; kingdom Metazoa; phylum Chordata; class Lepidosauria; order Squamata; family Gekkonidae; genus Heteronotia; species Heteronotia binoei. Next base: position 1,804,824 of record NC_083235.1, read on the forward strand.
TCTTTGCGAGACAAAGAGCTGGACTAGATGGACCCTCCCTGGTCTGACCCAGCAGGGCTCTTCTGAGATTCTTCTCAGGGGAAGGCCTCGGCCTCTCTGCCCTGTTGTTGGCCCTCCAGAGGAACTGGCTGGCCCCTATGTGAAACAGGAGGCTGGACTAGATGGACCCTCCCTGGTCTGACCCAGCAGGGCTCTTCTGATGTTCTTCTCAGGGGAAGGCCTCGGCCTCTCTGCCCTGTTGTTGGCCCTCCAGAGGAACTGGCTGGCCCCTATGTGAAACAGGAGGCTGGACTAGATGGACCCTCCCTGGTCTGACCCAGCAGGGCTCTTCTGATGTTCTTCTCAGGGGAAGGCCTCGGCCTCTCTGCCCTGTTGTTGGCCCTCCAGAGGAACTGGCTGGCCCCTATGTGAAACAGGAGGCTGGACTAGATGGACCCTCCCTGGTCTGACCCAGCAGGGCTCTTCTGATGTTCTTCTCAGGGGAAGGCCTCGGCCTCTCTGCCCTGTTGTTGGCCCTCCAGAGGAACTGGCTGGCCCCTATGTGAAACAGGAGGCTGGACTAGATGGACCCTCCCTGGTCTGACCCAGCAGGGCTCTTCTGAGATTCTTCTCAGGGGAAGGCCTCGGCCTCTCTGCCCTGTTGATGGCCCTCCAGAGGAACTGGCTGGCCACTGTGTGAGACAGGAGGCTGGACTAGATGGACCCTCCCTGGTCTGACCCAGCAGGGCTCTTCTGATGTTCTTCTCAGGGGAAGGCCTCAGCCTCTCTGCCCTGTTGTTGGCCCTCCAGAGGACCTGGCTGGCCACTGTGTGAGACGGGAGGCTGGACTAGATGGACCCTCCCTGGTCTGACCCAGCAGGGCTCTTGTGATGTTCTTCTCAGGGGAAGGCCTCGGCCTCTCTGCCGTGTGGTTGGCCCTCCAGAGGAACTGGCTGGCCACTGTGGGAGACAGGAGGCTGGACTAGATGGACCCTGCACAAGGCAGTTTAGTATATTCCTGTTTAATAAGGAGAATAAAAATGTCCCCAACCGCAACACATACACAGAGAGAGAGAGAGAGAAACAGCCATACCTTGTCCCCAGAAAACCCTGCAAATTCTAGAAGTTTCAAAATCCGGGGTGGGAAAAGGGAGAGAGTCTGCAGAAGGAAAAAACCAGCACAATCAGCAACTGGATTCCAGGCATCACCCACTAGCTGGTACCACCCGCCGGAAGACAAGCAGAGGGACTTCTGAGCCAGGCTCTTTCCCCCTCTTCTACACCCTGCCGGGGGGTGGGGGGGGCAATGGAATACCCTATTTCCCATTGTCTGCCTTTCCACCTCAGAGCAACTATGAGACCCCCACCATGTCGATGCTGCAGCCCTTCTGGGTGTCAGATACTTGAAGATCACACGGTCAGATTAATTAGATTTCGGTCCAGAATCACCTTTTAGAGCAACAAAATTTGGGAGGTATGAGCTCTCAGAAGCTCACCGTCCACCCCCGCCCAATCTTGTTGTTCAGTAGAGTTGCCAATCCCCAGATAGGGGCAGGGGATCCCCCAGTTTAGAGGCCCTCCCCCCACTTTAGCATCATCAGAACATGGGGGAGGGAGGGAAATTGTTGGGCGCTCCATTGTTCCCTATGGAGACCAATTCTCATAATGGAGAATTGATCTATGGGTATCTGGGGATCTAAGTGGTGATTGTTTTGAGGTAGAGGCACCAAATTTGCAGCATAGCTTTTGATGCCTCTCCTCAAAACACCCTCCAAGTTTCAAAGAGATTGGAGCAGGGAGCCCAATTCTATGAGCCCCAAAAGAAGGTGCCCCTATCTTTCATTATTTCCAATGGAGGGGAGGCATTTGAAAGTGTGTGGTCCCTTTAAATGTGATGGCTAGAACTCCCTTTGGAGTTCAATTATGCCTGTCACCAACTGGCTCCACCCCCAAAGTCTCCAGATATTTCTTGAATTGGACTTGGCAACCCTATTGTTCCATAAGGTGCTCCTGGATGATGAAGAAGAAGATATTGGATTTATATCCCGCCCTCCACTCCGAAGAGTCTCAGAGTGGCTCACAATCTCCTTTCCCTTCCTCCCCCACAACAGACACCCTGTGAGGTAGATGAAGATATTGGATTTATATCCCGCCCTCCACTCCGAAGAGTCTCAGAGCAGCTCACAATCTCCTTTACCTTCCTCCCCCACAACAGACACCCTGTGAGGTGGGTGGGGCTGGAGAGGGCTCACAGCTGCTGACCTTTCAAGGACAACCTCTGCCAGAGCTATGGCTGACCCAAGGCCATTCCAGCAGGTGCAAGTGGAGGAGTGGGGAATCAAACCCGATTCTCCCAGAGAAGAGTCCACACACTTAACCACTACACCAAATTGGATCTCCGAGGACACTCTGACAGCAACAAGGAGCGGAAAAACAAGCAATGGAGTAATGAGATGAAGAGGCACTGCGTTACAGGCAAAGGTTAATGAGCCCTGAAGTCAGAATCTCAGGTCGCTTCTATTTATCTTCTGGATGGGCTGCCCTGTCGCGCAAGACAATGTCAGAGCAAAGTCTAGGCACTCATGATTCTCCCATGATTCTCCCCAAAAGGCAAAATAATCCTCAAGCTGAACAGATAGGTAAAGCAAGGGGTGGAATTCTAGCAGGAGCTCCTTTGCATATTAGGCTACGCACCCCTGATGTAACCAATCCTCCAAGAGCTTACAAGGCTCTTTGTTGTAAGCTCTTGGAGGATTGCCTACATCAAGGGTATGTGGCCTAATATGCAAAGGAACTCCTGCTAGAATTCCACCCTGGGTAAAGCACAAACGGAATGGCCCAGATCCACGGCAGCCCCCTCGCCTCTTTCTCTCCCTCAGGAGGGAGAAAACAAAAGAAGCAACCCAGAAGACTCTGAATTTGCAAGAGCATCTGCAAATCCTGGAGATGCAAATCCTGGAGATGCTGCAACATGGCCTGTCATGGGGGTTCTTTCCCTAATGTTTACTTATTTATTAACTTGTTTGTTTACTCGATTTTGAGTTGCCTCTTACCCTGCAGGTCTCATGGCGACTTACAACATTGAAATCTATAAGGTAAAAACAACATAAAGGTCCCTGGTTTTTGGCCACTATGAGACACAGAGTGTTGGACTGGATAGGCCATTGGCCTGATCCAACATGGCTTCTCTTCTGTTCTTAAATAACAATATAAAGTGTTAACTTCAAAATGTTTTGTTTTTCCCTTTGCTTTCTGAGTTTACCTTATATGTGAATCAGCACTAACTGCTTTTGATCACAACACTTTGTATGGAATTAATGCTGTGATACTCTAGAATTCTGCATTATAGTTATTTGGAAAACATTATATATATATATATACACACACACACTGTATTTTTAAACTGTTTTAATGATGTGTATTTTAATTGCTATTTTTATGTTTTGTATGCATTTTAACTTTGGTTTTTAAAACAATTTTAATTATGTGTGTTTTGGGAGAGCTGATTATAATGGTTTTAAAATGTGATTTTATCATGTACATTTTTGCATTGTCAGCCACCTTGGTGGTCCCAAGGAGTGGGGTAAAAAATAGATGAAGAAGAGACAGGGCACCCCCGATTCCAAGTCTGTTTCTGTCCCAATGACTGAGTCCAGTAGGACCTTTAATACCAACGAAGTTTTATTCAGAATGTCAGCTTTCGTGTACATGCACACTTCTTAGGACGAGGAATGAGGTAAAGTGAGCAGAGCTACATAGAGCTGGTGGGCAGTGGTTAAGAATGCCAAGTGGTACAAAGTCAGAATCCAATGGCAGAATAGGGAAATTAACAAATGGAAAGACCAATAGCATCTAGATAGCATTTGCATGGGAAACCAATAAAAGAGTAGCAGGTCAGAATGGGAGAATGATGGTGAGAGTGTCATAAGGCAATAAATGTAGTCTGTTAATTGCTCTGTTGCTATGATCATATGAACATATGAAGCTGCCTTCTACTGAATCAGACCCTGGGTCCATCAAAGTCAGTCTTGTCTACTCAGACTGGCAGCGGCTCTCCAGGGTCTCCAGCTGAGTTTTTTCGCACCTATTTGCCTGGACCCTTTTTTGGAGATGTCGGGGATTGAACCTGGGACCTCCTGCTTCCCAAGCAGATGCTCTACCACTGAGCCACAGCCCCATTCATGGCTCTCCAGGGTCTCAAGCTGAGGTTTTGCACACCTATTTGCCTGGACCCTTTTTTGGAGATGCCAGGAATTGAACCTGGGACCTTCTGCTTCCCAAGCAGATGCTCTACCACTGAGCCACCGTCCCTCCCCACTATATGTAGCTCTGCTCCCTGTACCCTATTCCATTATCTGAAGAAGTGTGCCTACATACGAAAGCTTGCATTCTGAATCAAACTCTGTCAGTCTTAAAGGTGCAACTGAATTCCTACTTTGTTCTACTGCTTCAGACCAACACGGCTGCCTGCCCGCTTGGATCTATCCTGATCACTGTTAGTGGAGGCACGCCATCACTCACCAAGTTGAAGGCACCAATACCCAGCGCAACGCCCCCCTCTAAATGGGCACGGACGGAGCTTGCTGGTAACTGACTGGGTTGGATCCAACTGTTGAGTTCCCTGTGGAAAACAAGGAGGTTAGGAAGCTGCAGACATGAGCCCTTCACCCCTGCCTCCAGCCAGACTTGGGGAAAACAGCCAGCAGTCCAAGCTCTCAGCGCCTCTGGCTCCTAAAGGTCTCCCATCCTGGCTTCAGGCCAAATATCCAACCCCGTGACACTCACACAGTGACTTGGGAGCCCCAGGTGGCTCTTTGACTACCAGCTGTGGCTCTTCTGGGCACCGTTGCCCAATGCGGCACTTGCCCCGTGTTTCATGGGAGTGGGCTGGTGGTGGGCCAATGGTTTCCCCCTAGAAACAACCACTGCTGGAGGAACTGGACAGTCACAAGCCTCCTTGGGGTGCAGATCTCATGCCCCAAAGGGGAAATAAACGCGGCTCCTTGAGCTGATAGGAACTGCCAGCGTGGCTCTCCTACAGCCACGAGCGAGTGCCACTGACCCAACACAGAGGACAGCCTCCTGGGTGGTTCCACTCACCTGTAGATGAGGTAGCTGCTACGCACTTTGATCCCTCCTTTTATGAAATTCACCATATTTTCATCCTGTAATAAGGAGGCAAATGAGACAGTCCTCAAACTAGACGGTTCTCACTCAGGGTCCCTCCATCCTCCTTTTTAAAATTCCTCTAAATCAGAGGCCCTTCTGAGCCTAAGGGTGCCTTCCGAATTTGTACAGAGAGAGGTGGCACAACAACAAAATGGCGGAGCCAACCACACTCTGTCAGGGGTCGAGGTGATGCAGAACTCTCAAAATAATCCTTCAGCATTTATTTATTTGGTCAACTTACCTTCCGCCCTTTCCCATGCGGGCTCAGGGTGGATCACGGTCATAGAAAAACAATTAAAATACAACAATAACTTAATAATATACAAATAAAAACATGACTAAAAAAATATACACAGGCAGGCAAGCACATATTTCAGATGAAAACGTAGTTTTCGGCTCATTGTAGTTTTTTGGCCCATTGTGGGGGAGGGCAATAGATGGTCTAGACCAGGGGTAGGGAACAGTGGCTCTCCAGATGTTTTTTTTGCCTACAACTCCCATCAGCCCCAGCCAGCATGGCCAATGGCTGGGGCTGATGGGAGTTGTAGGCAAAAAACATCTAAAGAGCCACTGTTTCCTACCCCTGATAGAGACAGTAGAATGAGAGGACGTCCGCTTGCCTCAACTGAAGGCCTGGCGAAACAGGCCCTACTGTTTGCAGGCCCTACGAAATGGAAGCAAATCTGGTAGGGCCCGGATCTCCACAGGGAGATGATTCCACCAGGCCGGGGCCAAGGCTGAAAAAGCCCCGGCCCTGGTCGAGGCAAGCCGGATGTCCCTTGGGCCAGAGATGCCCAGAAGGTGTTGCTTAGCCGATCGCAGCAGTCTTCGGGGCTCGTAGGGGGAGAGGTGGTCCCGCAAGTATGTCAGTCCCAGGCCGCATAAGGCTTTAAACGTCAGTACTAAAACCCTGAAGCAGATTCAATGCTCAATTGGTAACCAGTGCAATTTGCACAGCATCGGCCGACGGCTTGTCCATAGAGGCAATCCAGTTAACAGCCGCGCTGCCACACTTTGCACCAAGCCTGCATAGAGCGAGTTACAGTAGTCCAACCTGGAAGCGACCGTTGCATGGATCGCTGCAGCTAAGTCTTTAAGGCAGAAGCTCCATGGAACTCCCTTGCCGTTCAGTCTGCACGGCCAACCAGAAGCCTTGCTGGTCACAAGCCCACCCTGCCCTGCCCACTTTCTAGAAACATGGGGCGGGTGCCAGGAAAGACACCATGTTAGGGACCCCGAATCGAAATGCTGCTGCTCTGTGCTTGGGAGAGCCTGATTCCTCTTATAACAGAGAGAGGGACACGGAGGCATTTCAGACGCGAGACACTTCCCGCCTCTCTGCAAATTCCACGGTGAGCCCCTTTCCCAAGAATCTGCCTCCCCTCTGTGTTGAGAGCCGAGATGGAGTCCTGCTCGTATCCCCAACGTAGGGAAAGGAATTCCTCTTACCTGCAGGAAGGTGAGGGCCGCTCGGTGCAACAAGCATTCAGCATAGCAGACTTCCGCATGCAGCTCCTCTGCGGCAGGAAAGAGACAGGCTGGGGTAAGGGGGCACCATGTTATTCCAAACCACTCTCCCCCACCCCACCCCTGCCTCCAGGACCTATTTGGACCCCCACATCCAGCCCCAAACAAACAGCTCTTAGGGTTGCCAAGTCCAATTCAAGAAATATCTGGGGACTTTGGGGGTGAAGCCAGGAGCAAGGGTGTGACAAGCACCACTGAACTCCAAAGGGAGTTCTGGCCATCACACTTAAAGGGACCTCACACCTTTTAAATGCCTCGCCTCCATTGGAAATAATGAAGAATGGGGGCACCGTCTTTGGGGGCTCATAGAATTGGACTCCCTGGTCCAAACCTTTTGACACTTGGAGGGTATTTTGAGGAGAGGCCCTGGATGCTATGCTGAAAATGTGGTGTCTCTATCTCAAAAAACAGGCCACCCCACATACCTGTGGATCAATTCTCCATTATACCCATAGGAATTGGTCTCCATAGGGAATAATGGAGTGCCCAGCAGACATTTCCCTTCCCCCTCCTCCCACTTTCTTATGACCCTGAAGTGGGGAGAAGACCTCCATACTGAGGGATCTCTTGCCCCCACCTGGGGATTGGCAACGCTAGTAGCTCTATCTTCCGTGGTAGCCATTTTGTGACAGCCATTTTGTGGGTGGTTCTGTCTTCTGTAGTAGCCATTTTGTAATAGCCATTTTTTGGGTGGCTCCATCTCCTAGGACAGCCAATTTGTGGCAGCCATTTTGCAAGTGGTTCTGTCTCCTGTGACAGCCATTTTGTGACAGCCATTTTGTGAGTAGCTCTGTCTCCTATGACAGCCATTCTGTGACAGCCATTTTGCAAGTGGCTCTGTCTCCTGTGACAGTCATTTCGTGACAGCCATTTTGCGAGTGGCTCTGTCTCCTGTGACAGCCATTTTGTGACAGTCTCCTGTGACAGCCATTCTGTGACAGCCATTTTGCGAGTGGCTCTGTCTCCTGTGACAGCCATTTTGTGGCTGCACCCACCATGTTGTATCAGAATGCCAAAGGTGCTCACAGGCTCAAAAATAGTCAGGGACCTTGCCCTGTTCTAGACCTTGTCACTTAAGGTTGCCAGCTCTGGGTTGGGAAATACCTGGAGATTTGGGGGGGGCGAGACTGGGGGGTTGGGGAGGGACTTCAATGGGGAATAATGCCATAGCGACCACCTCCCAAAACAGTCATTTTCCCCAGATGAAATTATCTCTGTTGCCTAAAGATAAGTTGTAATGCCAGGAGTTCTCCAGCCACCACCTGAAGGTTGGCAACTTTACTTGTCACAGTCTTTTGGGAGCTGGGTCAGAACCGTCACTCATTCAGGGAGGCCTCCATCACTGCTCCCTGCCCTCCAAAATTGAGATAAGAGAAAGACCCATAGCCTGTGTGGGAAGTAACCCATATCACAGGGCTCATTCTGAAACAAGATGGCCACCCAGGAACTGCTCAGACCAAATCTGAAGGACTCCAGTTGCCAAGAGGAGCCAGCAAAATGGCTCTGGGGGTTCGAAGGACCAGGCCACATCCTGTCCAGTGGTCCCAACTGCTGGTTCTCTCCATCCTCTCACCCTCAGTGCAGGAATCTCCACCCGTCCGACTGGAAAAGGCACCAGACACAACGCTTTTCCTGCGGAACCTGCCGGCACAACCAGACGGAGACGCTCCGTTAGACACCTCCCTTGCCGTGTCCTCACCCCAGCACTTCTTGCCCTGGAGGACGTGGTACGTTATCCTTCCACAGCCCCAGCAAACACCTCCCGCTGCTCTCCACCCCCAAGCCAGTGGCTTGTGCTCTCCTCTCCTCTGCCCCGCCCTGTGGCCCCAGCCTCCCAGGAACCTTCTCAGCCCTCTGCAGACAAGGCAGGAAACCAGGCACGACTTCACCACCAGCGCCATTCAGCAGGGAGAGGGAGAGGGAGGGAGGGGGAGGAGAGGCAGGGAGAGTGAGAATAAGAGAGGGAGAGAAAGGGAGGGAGAATGAGAGAGAGAGGGGAGGGGGAGGGAGAGGGAGGGAGAGGGAGGGAAAGGGAGGGGAGAGGGGGGAGGGAGAGGTAGGGAGAGGGAGGGAGAGAAAGGGAGGGAAGGAGAGGGAGGGAAGGGAAGGGAGAGAGAGAGGGGGAGGAGAGGGAGAGGACGGGAGGGAGAGGGAGAGGGAGAGTGGGAGGGGAGGGGGAGAGGGAGAGGTAGGGAGAGTGAGAGGGCGGGAGAGAGGGAGAGTGAGAGAGGGAGGAGAGGGGGAGGGAGAGAAAGGGAGAGAGGGAGGGAAAGGAGAGAGGGGGGGGAGAGAGAGGGAGGGAGGGAGAGGGTGGCAAACCACCCCTGTTCATCTCTTGCCTTTCCTGGGATGGCCCAGGCTAGCCCAACCTTGTCAGATATAAGCAGAAGCAAAGCAGCGTCAGCCTTAGTTAGTCCTTGGAGGAGAGACCACCCGGGAAGTCCAGGGTTGCTACGCAGAGGCAGGCCAGGGGAAACCACCTCTGAACAATCTCTTGCCCTGAAAACCACATGGGGGTCACTATAAATTGGCTGTGATGTGACGGACCTTTTGACCCCCACCTCCACCCCCCCCCCACCGCCCCCAAGGGACAGGGTTTCCTTTTCTCTTGCATGCAGCAGTAGCAGCAAACTTAAGATTCAAACCTAGGTGTGAAGGCAGAAAGACATGCAAGCACCCGTAAGGACTACACCAGAGGCAGCTTTTAGGGGAAAGCAATCCTCTCTCTCCTAAACAGTCCACCACAACAGGCGCCCCCATCCCCAACCTTCCTCCCCCAATCTCGCCCACCTCTGGCACATCTCCTGGGCCTCTTTCATGGTGTGGCTTGCGTGCGCGATGTCCTCCTGCTCAAAAGTCATCATGGCTTGCATCTCCAGGATGGTGGCGTAGATCAGGGCGTGGTACATGCTTTCTCTCGTCCTGCCAAAGCGATCCACAAGAAAACGAGCACTCACACGTGCACCAGACAGCAACAGCTTCCACTTGACCCTCATAACAACATCCCTGTGAAGTAGACTAGGCCAGGGGTGTCGAAATCAGTTGTTATGGGGGCCAGATCTGACATAAATGAAACCTTTTCAGGCTGGGCCATGTGTGTACCTATTTACAATTACGTAGCACAGATATAAAGGACACAGAAAAGCACAAAGATTTTTTAAAAAGAAAATTAATAAAACATGCTTAAAACATTAGCATTGTTGGTCTTAAAGGTGCTTTCTTTGCATTACTCCAATGGGATCCAGGGAACTGGGCAAAGGAAGCTCTGGCTCTTTCCTTCCTACCCCAGGGGGCAAGGAGGGAGAGGAGCCTCAGCCAATAGAAGGAAGAACCAGAATTGCATCCAGTAGTCCAAATGAGGCCGGACCAGAGATCTACACCAGGAGTGTTATAAATATCAGCTGTTTTATTTTCGGTCCCTTTCCTAACAGTCCCCTAACAATACGGGGGCTGCCTTTGTCACTGCTGCAGCAGCCTGGATTGACCCCCTACAACCCCAAGGTCTCTTTCACCCTCATTTGATAGCTGGGGAGGAACAGTGGCTCAGTGGTAGATCATCTGCTTGGTAAGCAGAAGGTCCCAGGTTCAATCCCCGGCATCTCCAGCTAAAAGGGAGTGGAAGAAATTTATATAGAGAAAGAGTGGAATGTAAAAAGACATTGGCCAATTTTTTAATAATGAGTATGAGAAAAGGGAGAAATTGAACTTTGATCGGTTAAGGGTATCTTTATAAGTGAACTCAAGTATATAACTTTGGGAGTCTAGTAACAGAGGGAGGGGGGATTAGGAAATATCATACGGGTTAGGGATAGTAATGATATAAACAGACATTGTTACCATATGTTATTAATAAAATTGTTTAAACCAAGAAACATCTGGGGACTTTGGGGGTGGAGCCAGGAGATTTTGGGGCGGAGCCAGGAACAAGGGTGTGACAAGCATTGAACTCCAAGGGAGTTCTGGCCATCACATTTAAAGCACACCTTTTTAAATGCCTTTCTTCCATAGGAAATAATGAAGGATAAGGACACCTCCTTTTGGGGCTCAAAAAATTGGACCCCCTGGTCCAATCATTTTGAAACTTGGGGGGTACTTTGGGGAGAGGCACTAGATACTATACTGAAAATTTGGTGCCTCTACCTCAAAAAACAGCTCCCCCAGAGCCTCTGAAACCTCCAGATCAATTCCCGATTATACCCTATGAGAATCGATCTCCACATAGGGAATAATGAAGTGCTCAGCAGACATTTCCGCCCCCCCCCTGTTTTCTGGTGACTCTGAAGTGAGAGATTGGCCTCTCTACTCATGAGTTGCTGCCAACTTCTTCCAAGTAACACAGACACCCCATCCCAAGAGGAAGCCTTTCCAATCAGAGACTGGAGCCTCCGGAGGGGGATAGTCACATGGTGGCTTTGGGGGCGGGGCTTCCCCCCACTGGCCAGCTGACTGGGGGCGGGAAGGAGACTGGGAAAGCGGAAGAACCCCCGCTGGGACCTGGGGATTGGCAAGCCTACGATGGTCTGATCCAGCAGGGCTCTTCCTGTGTTCTTATGAGTTAATACATGAATCTGGGTTCTAGTCAGCTTCGTTTCACTAAAGATGCTAGCTGAAATCCACGCAGCATGACTTAACTTGGTTACCAAGGAATACGGAGAAAAAAATGTCCACTGTACATTTCTTTCTATACTGTATGGAGCCATAGCAACCATTTAAAAGGATGTTCTCATCATTAAAACAAATCATTTTTTCTGGCTCGCAAATTATCTTTCCAAAATCTTTAAAGGCCTGAAATAAATTTATTTGTTGCTGCCTTGAGAGCGTAACACTTCTAATTTGTGAGCATTGATATTCTGAGAGATGAATGTCCCCTTGCCTTTTCCTTCCCCTCACTACAGGTCAGAATTCTTCCTTCCTTAACAAAGTCCATTCATCTTTGTAAAGCTAAGTCAATCCAGGCATTAAACATGCACAGCGAGTCATAGGCGTCTTGGAAAGCCCTCGCTCACAGAAATGGCACGCAAATTTGCATGATTTTTATTTCTTTCTATACTGTACGGGTGGGCGGGGCGTAGCAACATTTTTAAATTGCTGCTCTCTTGCTTTCAAGGAAAACAGAATGCTCCTTTCTTTCTCCTGTCTTCGTCCTCTGCTTTTGATCTTGACTTTGCCAGCAACTGCCCACTCATCGGGGAGGGAACAGAAGCTGCTTTTCTGACTTGCTTGTGCAAGCTAGACAAAGAGGCATCTCCCGCACCACCGTCAGCGTTTCAGGCGTTTGGGCAGCGATTTTGCTAAGCCCCGTGCAGTTTATTTAAGGAATAAAACAAGACTGTAAAATCGCATCAATACCCAATAATTAAACATTCCATTTCAATAGAGTCCATAAAAATCCTACAGCCCACCAATAAATACTCCATGCCACTCCCATAAGAGCCGGTTTGGCGTAGTGGATAAGTGTGCAGACTCTTCTCTGGGAGAACCGGGTTTGATTCCCCCCTACTCCACTTGCACCTGCTGGAATGGCCTTGGGTCAGCCAGAGCTATCGCAGGAGTTGTCCTTGAAAGGGCAGCTTCTGGGAGAGCTCTCTCAGCCCCACCCACCTCACAGGGTGTCTGTTGTGGGGGGAGAAGATATAGGAGATTGTGAGCCGCTCTGAGACTCTTCGGACTGAAGGGTGGGATATAAATCCAATATATTCATCTACCTCACAGGGTGTCTGTTGTGGGGGATGAAGGGAAAGGAGATTGTGAGCCGCTCTGAGACTCTTCGGACTGGAGAGTGGGATATAAATCCAATATCTTCATCTACCTCACAGGGTGTCTGTTGTAGGGGGGTGGAAGGTAAAGGAGATTGTGAGCCGCTCTGGAGGAGTGGGGAATCCAACCCGGTTCTCCCAGATAAGAGAGCTCTGGCTGAACCAAGGCCATTCCAGCAGGTGCAAGTGGAGGAGTGGGGAATCAAACCCGGTTCTCCCAGATAAGAGAGCTCTGGCTGACCCAAGGCCATTCCAGCAGCTGCAAGTGGAGGAGTGGGGAATAACACCCGGTTCTCCAAGATAAGAGAGCTGTGGCTGACCCAAGGCCATTGCAGCAGGTGCAAGTGGAGGAGTGGGGAATCAAACCTGGTTCTCCCAGATAAGAGAGCTCTGGCTGACCCAAGGCCATTGCAGCAGGTGCAAGTGGAGGAGTGGGGAATCAAACCCGGTTCTCCCAGATAAGACTCCGCACACTTAACCACTACACCAAACTGGCTCTCCTAAATAAATAATAAAGAGACTGGAACTGCAGTATAACTCAAGAGAGGTTTGGGAAGTTGGCTATTCTGCCCCTCTCCCTGGATCTGGCCTCCCCCAGACCCCCCCCCACCCACAAAGAGGCTCCCCCCCCGAATACCTGGGTTGCAGCATCTCCAGGCTCTCACTGAACTGGTTACGCAGGAAACAGTTCAAGGCTTCCGTGCATTCAGCCAGGGCGGCCTCCAGCGGGCTGCTGTGGAGGAGGGAGGAGGACAGTGAGACACCAGTGAGCACAGGCAGGCGGCTGGGCTGGGAGAAGGAAACGCGCTCCAAAGCAGTGGCGGACTGGCACGTGGGCCCTGTGAGCCCCTGATGACGGACCCCTTAAACATTAGGCAATACGTTACAAACGTTAATGACCTTTTAGTAGCTTGAAAATAGAATAGAAGTTCCCATATTATTACTGGAATACAACTAAAATTTATGTTGCGTTTACGGTTGCCAGCCTCCAGGTGGGTAGCGAGAAAATAAAGCACAAGGCTTCCGTGATTCTTGGCCTCAGACACTAAAGAAACAATGGCAATATTATCAAAAGCTTAGTGTGTTCTATGTAACCTAAAGCACAGGCACAACTCAGTAATTTAGGAAACAGAGCATCCCAAAGCAGCCATCAGAAATCAAGTCCAATTTTTAAAGCAATTTTTAAAACAAATCAGCCAGTATCATAATGCCCCTCTATAAATCGATGGTGCGGTCTCATTTGGAATACTGTGTACAATTCTGGTCACCACACCTCAAAAAGGATATTATAGCGTTGGAAAAAGTCCAGAAAAGGGCAACTAGAATGATTAAAGGTTTGGAACACTTTTCCCATGAAGAAAGGTTAAAATGCTTGGGGCTCTTGAGCTTGGAGAAACGTCGATTGTGGAGTGACATGATAGAGGTTTACAAGATTATGAATGGGATGGAGAAAGTAGAGAAAGAAGTCCTTTTCTCCCTTTCTCACAATATAAGAACTCATGGGCATTCAATGAATCAAACCCGGTTCTCCCAGATAAGAGTCCACACACTTAACCACTACACCAAACTGGTTCTCTAAAAAGGTGTGCGGTCCCTTTAAATGTGAATGCCAGAACTCCCTTTGGAGTTCAATTATGCTTGTCACACCCCTGCTCCTGGCTCCACCCTCCAAAGACCCCTGGCTCCACCCCCAAAGTCCCCAGATATTTTTTGAATTGGACCTAGCAACCTTACTCAGTACTGGGTCCGGTGCTTTTTAACTTGTTCAGTAATTATTTGGAGTAGGGAGAAAGCAGTGAAGTGGCTAAGTATGCAGAAGACACTAAGTTGTTCAGGGTGGTGAGAACCAGAGAGGATTGTGAGGAACTCCAAAGGGATCTGTTGAGGCTGGGTGAGTGGGCGTCAACGTGGCAGATGCGGTTCAATGTGGCCAAGTGCAAAGTAATGCACATTGGGGCCAATATTCCCAGCTACAAATACAAGCTGATGGGGTGTGAACTGGCAGAGACTGACCAAGAGAGAGATCTTGGGGTCGTGGTAGATAACTCACTGGAAATGTCGAGACAGTGTGTGACTGCAATAAAAAAGGCCAACCCTATGCTGGGGATTATTAGGAAGGGGACTGAAAACAAATCAGGCAGTATCATAATGCCCCGGTATAAATTGACTCAAAATTTGTTCTGCTGCTTCAGACCAACATGGCTGCTCACCTGGAAGTCATCGTAACAACAGATCTCCAGTCACCAGCTGGAGGTTGGCAACTCTATGTGGAAACCAGTGGACCCAGCTGCACAGAAAAGAACCTGCAAGGGCTTGTGGGGGCCCCACTCACTCTCCCCGTAGCCCTTAGGCTAGTTTCTTAAAGCTACAGGTGCTGCTTCTATCATTTTGGGGATTAATACCCTTTTGTTGTTTTAACAGTAGCAGCCCCGTGGCGCAGAGTAATAAAGCTGTAGTACTGCAGTCCGAGCTCTCTGCTCGTGACCTGAGTTCAATCTCAGTGAAATCTGGGTTCAGATAGCCAGCTCAAGGTTGACTCAGCCTTCCATCCTTCTGAGGTCGGTCAAATGAGTGCCCAGCTTGCTGCGGGAAAAGTGTAGAGGACTGGGGAAGGCAAGGGCAAACCACCCCGTAAAAAGTCTGCCATGAAAACGTTGTGAAAGCAACATCACCCCAGAGCTGGAAATGACTGGTGCTTGCACAGGGGACTGCCTTTATCTTTTTACCCTTTTGTTGTTGATGTTTTAACAGTTCAGGTTTTTCTGCAAGCCTCGGGCTTTTTCCGAGTTTGTAGAAAGATCTGTCTTGTCTGTTCACAGCTACGTCCTCCAGATTTAAGTAACTACACATCTAGGCAATGTGGCAGATTAGACTTATTGATGACAAATCTCAAGAGAAAAGAACTGGCAGGGCAGAAATCGCTATGGGGCCTCAGTACAGAGACGGCAACATCTGCAGAGGATTCCTAATGGGTTTCCGCTATCCCCCTGGAACAGGAGAATGTGGACATTGAAGTATGCAGGGACCGATGATCTTTAGAGCTTTACAGCCCCAAACCTGCACCTTGGGCAGAGCACAAGACAGCAATCACATCAGCGAATCTCCCAGACAGCACAACGTGTGCATTTGTCATTTGGGAATCTCTGGCTCTGGCAGGGATCATGAGATGAGCGACCCAAGAGAAGCCCCATGCCAACAAGACAGAGGCCATGACGGCTGGCAGGCCTGGTACCCTGGGGAATAAGAATGTCCATTACAGTTTAGGACAGGGGAGTCAAACGTCCAGCCCGCAGGACATTCAGTATAACAGGGAATCAGGTGGTGAAATTTAGGCTGTTGTAATTGCTTTCTTCCCTGTAGATATTGTGGGGAAGGGGGGGATGTAAAGTAGTTTGCCATTTTCCTGCCGCAGAGGCGATTTGCCATTTTCCTGCCTTTCTACGTAGTAACCCTGGACTTCCTTAGTGGTCTCCCATCCAAAGTACAAACCACAGTTGACCCTGCTTCACTTCTGAGATCTAACAAGACCAGATTAGCATGACATGGTTTTTATTGCATTCTTTGCCAGTTTTGCAATTCAGCTCTGTTATGTTATTTGCCTCATTACGCCCTTTTAGTGGATTGCCCTTTAACTTCGTAGCCTGGTTTTTACTCACAGAGGGTTGCAACGCTTCATATTGTTCTTCCTGCATTGTTTGCTAACGGTGTCCTCAGCACCGAGTCTTAGCGATAAAAACGGACTATAAATGAAGTAAATAAAATCAGTTGTGAAGGGGAGAAACTATCCAAAAGACGGTTAGGAGAGACACACACACACACTTCTGTAGCACAGAGAAAGGAAAGCATTTTCTCCAGACTAGGCTCAAGTGTAACATGAGTGAACACTTCGGAATGTACGCTCACGCTTTGTACACAAAATAATCTGTGACCGTTTTCAGTGACAAAGGTCATTTCTCCAACTTAGTCTCCAACTAAGAACGTTTGATTTTCAATCCACTGTCTCTTATGGCTAGGGCTCAAAAATTGGCAAGTATTTCCTTCTCGCCACCAGGTTAATTCTACAGAGGGGCAAAGGATGTTTTGGTCACCACCAAATGAAGCAAGGTGTCATTGGAACGGCCTGGCCTGATCAGCTCTCAGAAGCGAGGCAGGTTTTAGTCCTTGGATGGGAGACCACCAAGGAAGCCCAGAGTTGCGATGCAGGGGCAGACCAGGGCAAACCGCCTCTGTTCATCTCGTGTCATTTTATGTTGTTTTAATTGATGTTAGCCCCCCTGAGCCCATCAGGGGAGGGTGGGATACAAATATAATAAAATCAAATAGGCTTTTCCCCATTTCCCCCCTTGCTTGCAGCCCTCCCAGCCTGCACACGCAGCCAGCAACTGAGCTGCTCTTTGTCTGACTCGCCTGGTGCAGCTCCTGCCGGCGTCATCACCAAGTTTGCCTCTCTCTGCTTCTCCCCTGCAGCTTTGTCAAGGGGGCTTTGGAGAAGGAGGCTGCAGGGGGGGGGGCAGGCGCTCCAAGCTTCTGTATTAGGAGATAATTTGCAAGGGGAGCCCAGAGATTTCGACTGCCTGGGAGCCTCTACAGGGTTTAATCCAGCACTGCCTTGAAGACCCTGCGGGATTGCCATAAACCGGCTGTGCCTGAACAGAGTCACCCAGTGAAATTAACATATGTTGCATGGGACTTTTCATATACGAGTGCTTATTGTTGTTATTCATGTGTAGAATCCTAGAGTTGGAAGGGACCTCCAGGGTCATCTAGTCCAACCCCCTGCACAATGCAGGAAACTCACAAACACCTCCCCCTAAATTCACAGGATCTTCATTGCTGTCAGATGGCCCTCTAGCCTCTGCTGAAAAACCTCCAAGGAAGGAGAGCCCACCACCTCCTGAGGAGGAAGCCTGTTCCACTGAGGAACCGCTCTAAACTCACAAACCCCTCCCCCTAACTTCACAGGATCCTCATTGCTGTCAGATGGCCATCTAGCCTCTGTTTAAAAACCTCCAAGGAAGGAGAGCCCACCACCTCCCGAGGAGGAAGCCTGTTCCACTGAGGAACCGCTCTAAACTCACAAACACCTCCCCCTAAATTCACAGGATCCTCATTGCTGTCAGGTGGCCCTCTAGCCTCTGTTGAAAAACCTCAAAGGAAGGAGAGCCCACCACCTCCCGAGGAGGAAGCCTGTTCCACTGAGGAACCGCTCTAAACTCACAAACACCTCCCCCTAAATTCACAGGATCCTCATTGCTGTCAGGTGGCCCTCTAGCCTCTGTGTAAAAACCTCCAAGGAAGGAGAGCCCACCACCTCCCGAGGAGGAAGCCTGTTCCACTGAGGAACCACTCTAAACTCACAAATCCCTCCCCCTCAATTCACAGGATCCTCATTGCTGTCAGATGGCCATCTAGCCTCTGTTTAAAAACCTCCAAGGAAGGAGAGCCCACCACCTCCCGAAGAAGCCTGTTCCACTGAGGAACCACTCTAACGGTCAGGAAGTTCTTCCTAATAGAATCCTACAGTTGGAAGGGACCTCCCAGGGTCATCTTGTCCAACCCCCTGCACAATGCAGGAAACTCACAAACACCTCCCCCTAAATTCACAGGATCCTCATTGCTGTCAGATGGCCATCCAGCCTCTGTTTAAAAACCTCCAAGGAAGGAGAGCCCACCACCTCCCAAGGAGGAAGCCTGTTCCACTGAGGAACCGCTCTAATGGTCAGGAAGTTCTTCCTAATGTTGAGCTGGAAACTCTTTTGATTTAATTTCAACCCGTTGGTTCTGGTCCTACCTTCTAGGGCCACAGAAAACAATTCCACACCCTCCTCTATAGGACAGCCCTTCAAGTGTAAATTTAAGATTATATTTGAACTTTCTACATTTTAAATCAAGTGTTTGGTATTTTTGGCACAGTTGTTTTTGGATACTCCAGGGGTGGCCAACTGTAGCTCTCCAGATGTTTTTTGCCAACAACTCCCATCAGCCCCAGCCATTGGCCTTGGTGGCTGGGGCTGATGGGAGTTGTAGGCAAAAAAACATCTGGAGAGCTACCGTTGGCCACCCCTGGGATACGCTACTGATACTGTGCTGCCACTGTGTTTTTTTTACCTATTCCTGGTTGTGCCTGAATGGCTCTCTCCACAGTTTGAACTCAGCCCCTGGTTAGTCACTCCAATCGATGCTTTTTCTATTTACCTACATCCGAACTCCTGACCCACTCCCAGGGCAACGCCCCGGGGCTTATGGCATCTTCGTTCTGAGGAACCAGGGAACGGAGGCCCTGCCCCTCTGCTAGTCACAGTCACCTGCTGGCAGTTCCCTGGCAGGCTCGCTCAGCTCAGCTCCTCCAGCGGGCACGGAGTTCCTGAGTCGGAATGCTAAGCAAACACCCGCTTGGCAAGAGAGCACAGCCACCCCGCCTTGGCCAAACAGGGCCGGATCCACCAGAGCACAATGTCTTCTTCCCTTTCGGACCTTCCAGACCAGGGGTGGCCACGTCGCTCTTTCACACCTATTGTGTGGCTCTTGAAGCCCCCACTGCCCTGTCGGCCAGCTTTTCTCTTGAAATCACTTCTCCAAGTCAAGCCAGCCGGCGGTTTTCAAAATACATTTAAAATTAAATTTGCTCTCTTTCCACCTCCCCTCCCCTCCTCATCTATTTGCCTCTCTTCCTTCCTTGCAGCTCTCAAACATCTGATGTTCAGGTCTTGTGGCTCTCAAACATCTGACATTTATTCTGTGTGGCTCTTATGTTTGCAAGTTTGGCCGCCCCTGTTTCAGACCGTCTGGCGGGTGGCTGGCTTCCAGAACTGGCAAGCTGGGAGCAACACAGGGCAGCAGGGTTTGGAATGGATCAGGCCCCGAGTTCAATTTCTACTGTCGCCTCCATCCAAAGAACTCAGGCAGAGCATCACACGCACAGAGACACAGAGACCTGAAGCTGCCTTCTACTGAATCAGACCCCCCTCGGTCCATCAAAGTCAGTCTTGCCTACTCAGACTGGAAGCGGCTCTCCAGGATCTCAGGTGGAACTCTGTCCCCTCACTTACCACTTGCTCCTTTTAACTGCAGAGGCCAGGAATCGAACCAGGGACCTTCCGCATACCAAGCAGAAGTCCTACCACTGAGCCACGGCAGAGGTGTCAGGCTCATTTGTTACGAGGGCCAGATCTGACATAAACGTCACTCTGTTGGGCCCGGCCAAGCGTCACATAAAATATAATGACAGGTACCAGACATAAAAAACGGCCCCGTGGCGCAGAGTGGTAAAGCAGCAGTACTGCAGTACTGTGGTCTGAACTCTCTGCTCACGACCTGAGTTTGATTCCGGCGGAAGCTGGTTCAGGTAGCCGGCTCCAGGTTGACTCAGCCTTCCATCCTCTCGAGGTCGGTAAAATGAATCCCCAGCTTCCTGGGGGGAAAGTGTAGATGACTGGGCAAGGCAATGGCAAACCACCCCGTAAAAAGTCTGTCGTGAAAACGTTGTGAAAGCAACGTCTCTCCAGAGTCGGAAACAACTGGTGCTTGCACAGGGGACCTTTCCTTTCCAGACATAAACTTTATCAAGAACAGCAGCTGGTACGTTTCAAGTTGGAGTGGCCTCACTGCAAAGCTAGCGGGGGGGGGGGGCGCGTGCAGAGTAAAAGCCACTTGGTAAGACCCCGTGATGCCCCTGCAAACCCACTCCCCACAACCAGTGCTGGGTGCCTGGGCTCCAGGAGGAAAATGCAAAGCTGCTGGGAATTGCAAACTCCCCACCCCCCCCAATCCCGGCCCTGAGCCAACACAAAAGGGGACCAGGAAGATGAGTTGAACTAATCCCTCCCGCCCACCGGTGGCTCACGGTCTGGATAAGAGGCTCAGACAGGGCGGTTCTGGCCCACGGACTGAATGTTTGACACCCCTGCTAAAGCAAGCCTTAAGCCAGCCAGACCCCATGGTTCATCTAAGGTCAGTATTTTGTGCTCAGACTGGCAGCAGCTCTCCAGGGACTCAAGGAGAGAAAGATCTTTCCCATCCCCTCCTGCCTGGTCCTTTGAACTGGAGATGCCGGGGATTGAACCTGGGACCTTCTGCATGCCAAGCTGAGGCTCTGCCACTGAGCCAAGTTCTCAGGTCAAGGTCTTTCCCATCCCCTCCTGCCTGGTCCTTTGAACTGGAGATGCCGGGGATTGAACCTGGGACCTTCTGCATGCCAGGCAGAGGCTCTGCCACTGAGCCAGGGTCTCAGGTCAAGGTCTTTCCCATCCCCTCCTGCCTGGTCCTTTGAACTGGAGATGCCGGGGATTGAATCTGGGACTTTCTGCATGCCAAGCAGAGGCTCTGCCACTGAGCCAGGGTCTCAGGTTGAGGTCTTTCCCATCCCCTCCTGCCTGGTCCTTTGAACTGGAGATGCCGGGGATTGAACCTGGGACTTTCTGCATGCCAAGCAGAGGCTCTGCCACTGAGCCAGGGTCTCAGGTCAAGGTCTTCCCCATCCCCTCCTGCTTGGTCCTTTCAACTGGAGATGCCGGGGATTGAACCTGGGACCTTCTGCATGCCAAGCAGAGGCTCTGCCACTGAGCCAGGGTCTCAGGCCAAGGTCTTTCCCATCACCTCCTGCCTGGTCCTTTGAACTGGAGATGCCGGGGATTGGACCTGGGACCTTCTGCATGCCAAGCAGAGGCTCTGCCACTGAGCCAGGGTCTCAGGTCAAGGTCTTTCCCATCACCTCCTGCCCGGTCCTTTGAACTGGAGATGCCGTGGATTGAACCTGGGACCTTCTGCGTGCCAAGCAGGGGCTCTGCCCCTGAGCCACAGCACTGCCTCCACCAGCACTCCAGAACAAAAAAGCTGCCCCCTCCTCCCTGCAGAGGATCCAAAAAGAGGCTGACTTGGCAGAGAGAGGAACTTTCAACCATTTCTGTCTCGGGCTCTGAGGAGCTTCTATGGGTCACACAACTGGGCTGGGCAGACCACAGTTTTGCCCTGAGCTCAGCAGGGCCCCAAAGGTGCCGGGGGGGGGGGGGGGGTTGGGCGGGTGAGAAGTTCAGCAGCAGCCCACGCACCAGTCCCCAGAAGGGAGTGGCTGGAAGCAGGCCAGTCCTGCCACTAGGGAAACTAGGTGGTTGCCTAGGGTGCCCGCCTTCTGGGGGCACAAAACTGGGTGACTTGGGATGTTATCAGTGTGGGGGGGAGGGTGCCAGAAGTTAGCCGTGCCCAGGGTGCCGGACAATGTAGGAGCAGGCCCTGCTGGAAGCCTCAGGTCTTCCCACTGAAATCCACACCTCCAACGCAGGCGGTGCTGGGAAATTCTGGTCTCCGACTCGGGTAGCCAAGCAACCTGGCATCCAAACCTTTCCCCTTCCCTCCTTGCTTCCCTTTTGAGCTCCAAACCAGTGTCCCCTCTCAGCTGAGTGAGTGTGAGCTAGCTCACAGCTTTTTAGCCTCCGGCTCACCCATTGTTGTCTTTGCTAAGGAAAAAGGGCCCCAGAGCACACTAACTGATGCAATCGCTCACCACTTTAATCTCGGAGGTGGAAGGGGCTCCCAGAGTCATCTCGTCCACCCCCTCAGGCGCACCAGGAGTCATCTAGTCCACCCCCCTCAGGGACACCCAGTCATCTAGTCCACCCCCTTAAGGATACCCAGAGCCATCTAGTCCACCCCTCTCAGGGGCACAAAGAGTCATCTAGTCCATCCCCTCAGGTGCACCCAGAGTCATCTAGTCCACCTCCATCAAGGCCACTCAGAGTCATCTAGTCCACCACCTCAAGGGCACCCAGAGTCATCTAGTCCACCTCCATCAAGGGCACTCAGAGTCATCTAGTCCACTCCTTCAAGGGCACCCAGAGTCATCTAGTCCACCTCCATCAAGGGCACCCAGAGTCATCTAGTCCACTCCTTCAAGGGCACCCAGAGTCATCTAGTCCACCTCCATCAAGGCCACCCAGAGTCATCTAGTCCATCGCTCTTAGAGGCACCCAGAGTCATCTAGTCCACCCCCTCAGGTGCACCCAGAGTCATCTAGTCCATCGCTCTTAGAGACACCCAGAGTCATCTAGTCCACCCCCTCAGGTGCACCCAGAGTCATCTAGTCCATCGCTCTAAGGGGCACCCAGAGTCATCTAGTCCACCCCCTCAGGTGCACCCAGAGTCATCTAGTCCATCGCTCTTAGGGGCACCCAGAGTCATCTAGTCCACCCCCTCAGGTGCACCCAGAGTCATCTAGTCCATCGCTCTTAGGGGCACCCAGAGTCATCTAGTCCACCCCCTCCGGAGCCACAATTCTCGCCTCGCTCCCCCGCCCCCCAAGGCACGCTCGGAAAGCTGCAGCGCCAGGGCCGAGGCGCAGCGAGGAGGGGGGTGGGGAAGGGGCGCCGGATGGCCCCCGGGCGGTCCGGGCCCGCGGGGAGGGCGCTGGGGAGAGTGGGGGGCAGCAGGGGCCCGCTGGCTGGGCTGCTGGGGCCGTCCCCGGGAGACTGGCGGGCGGGGGCGCGCCGCCTTTGTGACCGGGCGGGGGGGGGTCTCACCTGCTGCTGCTGCTGCTGCTGCTGCTGGCGTGGCCGGGCTCCAGGGCCATGGCTGGCGGGCGGGCAGGCGGGCGGGCGGCGGCGAGGCCAGGCGAGGCGGCCGGCTGGGGGACTCCGCCCCGCGGCGCAGGTGGCTCTGCGGCCGCCCTCCTTTGCTCAGCCTCCGCCTCCACCTGGGCGGGCGGCGTGGCGCAGCAGACAGCACAGCGCAGCGCTCCTTTCCTCCCCTCCCCTCCCTCCGGGAGCCTGGCAGCCGCCCCCCCCCGCCTGCCAGCGCGTCCCCGCTCCCCCCTCGGCCGCGCGCCTCGCCTGCTAGCAGCGCCACCTCCGCGGGGGCACAACAGCCCCGCAAGGCAGGGCCCTCCGCCTCCTCCTGGAGGTTGGCAAGCCTGGCCCTGCGTCCGCTGGGAGGATCGAGGGCCTCCCCTTCCCCCCAGCCCCCGCTTGAGGATCTGCCCGTGAACGAGAGCTGATGGGATTCCCCGCCCCCTGGGGCCCTCCCAGCTCCCCAGTTGGATCCCCGCATCTCTGAAGAAGGGAGGCTGCCACAGGAAAGCACATCGTGAAATAAAGGCTGAAGCCCAAATCCTTTGGCCCCCAAATGTGATGTCACTTTGCCCTTTTTTTTCCGGGGGGGGGGCGGTGGTTTTATGGTTCTGTGTTCAGAAAGCTCTGGGTTCAAAAACCCCCTCGCCCTCCAGCATCTGCAAGCCTGGCTAGATTGTACTGACCCGGATGGGCCAAAATGGTCTGGCCACTATCAGGCAACTTCCATGTTGTGGCTCAATGGCAGAGCCGCTGCTTGGCAGGCAGAAGGTCCCAGGTTCAATCCCCGACATCTCCAGTTAGAAAGGACCAGGCAGGAGGAGATGGGAAAGACCTTGGCTTGAGACCCTGGCTCAGTGGCAGAGCCGCTGCTTGGCACGCAGAAGGTCCCAGGTTCAATCCCCGGCATCTCCAGTTAGAAAGGACCAGGCAGGAGGTGACGGGAAAGACCTTGGCCTGAGATCCTGGCTCAGTGGCAGAGCCTCTGCTTGGCATGCAGAAGGTCCCAGGTTCAATCCCCGGCATCTCCAGTTAGAAGGACCAGGCAGGAGGGGATGGGAAAGACCTCAACTTGAGACCCTGGAGAGCCACTGCCAATCTGAGTAGACAATACTGACTTTGATGGACCCCGGGGAGTCTGATTCAGGGTAAGGCAGCTTCAGGATGTTTTTGTGTGTGTGTGTGTGAAATCTATTGCAATAAACTATTCAACTATTGCAATAAACTTTTATTGTAAACCACTGGCCATGAACCAAGAGGAAAAAGGGGGTGTCAAAGTTGTAATAATCAAGAGCAGCCATCTGTGGCAGAAGCAGGACTGGGGACCACAGCAGTAGTAGTAATTCAGTTCCCGTGGGACTCCCCCTGCTGTAGCCCCTCCCCTCTTGCAATCTCTTACCAGCCAATCCAGACAGCACATCTAGGACAGACACTTCAACTGGCCACTGACCCACATCTGGGTGGGAATTTAATCCTCAGATCCCTAGGGACCCAGCTCACATCAGGATCCAGTCATACAAGGACAGGGAACTTAAAACTCGCCCACCACCACCACCACCACCACTTTCCCAGCCTCACTTCCTTAATTTCCTTGTGCTCACAGATCAGCCAGCAATGGCATAGCTCTGGCAGAAGTTGTCCTTGAAAGTGCAGCTGCTGTGAGACCATCCCTGCCCCAGACAGAGAGTTCCAGCAATACGCTGTGGCTAATAGCCACTGATGGACCTCTGCTCCATATGCTTATCCAATCCTCTCTTGAAGGTGGCTATGCTTGTAGCCGCCACCACCTCCTGTGGCAGGGAATTCCACGTGTCAATCACCCTTTGGGTGAAGAAGGACTTCCTTTTAGCCTCTCTAACCTGACTGCTCAGCAATTTCATGGAGAGTCCACAAGTTCTTGTATTATGAGAAAGAAACCTTCTCTATCCCATGCATAACCTTGTAAACCTCTTAAACACAGCTAAAAGCTGCTTGGAAGTGTCTCTTTGGGACCATGAAAACAGCATGGAGGGGAGGCCTAACCCCCGTCTTCCCCCGCACTGTGATCCAAACCCAAACCAGGGCCCCTGTCGCCTGGAAACCAAGTGGCTAGTTCGGGAAACATAGAATCATAGAGTTGGAAGGGACCTCTAGGGTCATCTAGTCCAACCCCCTGGACAATGCAGGAAACTCACAAGCACCTCCCCCTAAATTCACAGGATAATCATTGCTGTCAGATGGCCATCTAGCCTCTGTTTAAAAACCTCCAGGGAAGGAGAGCCCACCACCTCCCGAGGAAGCCTATTCCACTGAGGAACCGCTCTAACAGTGAGGAAGTTCTTCCTAATGTTGAGCTGGAAACTCTTGATTTAATTTCAACCCGTTGGTTCTGGTCCTACCTTCCGGGGCCACAGAAAACAATTCCACACCATCCTCTATAGGACAGCCCTTCAAGTACTTGAAGATGGTGATCCTATCACCTCAGCCGCCTCCTCTCCAGGCTAAACATGCCCAGCTCCTTCAACCTTTCCTCATAGGACTTGGGTCTCCAAACCCCTCACCATCTTTGTTGCCCTCCTCTGGATCTGTTCCAGCTTGTCTATATCCTTCTTAAAATGTTTTTAAACAGAGGCTAGATGGCCATCTGACAGCAATGACGATCCTGTGAATTGAGGGGGAGGTGTTTGTGAGTTTCCTGGATTGTGCAGGGGGTTGGACTAGATGACCCCAGAGGTCCCTTCCAACTCTATGATTCTTTAGGCTTTTTCCATTTTTTCTTCTCATAAGAATAGTCTGTGATTGCGCTTTCAGTATTTTGCTTTTAAGGAACTCCCAACCCTCCTGAACCCCTTCCTCCTAAGTATTTCTGACCATGGGATTTTACCCAGCATAGTTCTAAGTTTATCAAAGTTTGCCTTTCTGAAGTCCAACCTATACGTCTGACTGTGTATAGCTTTTCCCTTCCCTAAGACTGCAAAGTCCAAAATCACATGGTCACTACTGCCCAGGGTGCCCACTATTTCCACTTCTTCACTTAATTCTTCCCTGTTGGTGAGAATCAAATCCAAGATAGTAGATCCCCTTGTTTCCTTCTTCACTTTCTGGAAAAGGAAGTTGACAGCAAGACAAGTCAGGAATCTATTTGACTTTTCATTTTTAGCAGAGTTGGACTTCCAACAGATGTCCAGGTAATTGAAATCTTCCATGATCACTGTATCCCTTCTCTTGGAGAACTTTGCAATCTGCTATAGAAGTATCTCATCCAAGTCCTCTGCCTGACTTGGTAGTCTATAGCAGACCCCCACAATAATATCACTGTTGTTTCTTACTCCTTTTATTTTTACCCAGAGACTCCCAACTGAGCAGCCATGCTCAAATTCACATATTTCCTCACAAGTATATACCTCCTTCACATATACTGCTATGCCTCCACCCTTTCTCATTTGCCTGTCCCTTTTAAATAAGTTGTACCCGAATCCTAATATTCCAGTTGTGAGTGTCATCCCACCAAGTTTCAGTAAGGCCTATTATGTCATAGTCTCCTTCCTTTATTAGGACTTCCAGTTCCTCCTGTTTGTTTCCCGTACTCTGTGCATTAGCGTAGACACATCAAAATCCACGTTTTATGCATCCCATGGGTTTGGTTTCCGTACAAGCCTACAAGTTAACATTACCTAGCATATGTACCACTCTCTGCAAATCTTTAATGTTCTTATCCCCAGTTTCTGGGATCATACAAGGCTTTGAATTATTGTCTTGCTCCCCCATACAATTTAGTTTAAAGCCCTCCTTATTAGGTTAGCAAGGCTGTTACCAAACACCCTTTTTCCTACCGCCGTAAGGGAAGACATGTGCATGGCTGATATGAACTTTGTAATGTGAGTCAGACCAATCCGGCCTTAAACTGGGCTTAAATGTTTTAACCTGAAGGCTACAGATGAGGTTTTTAATTAGCCCAGAAACAGTTTGAAGGACTCAAGGCAGAGTGGATCTCTGCTCCTTCCCGAGCCTGAGCAGGCCTCCAAAGCCCCTAAAGCCCACCCACCATGCATTACCTGCCTGCTTTGTGACCCAC
The DNA here is from genome assembly GCF_032191835.1 of Heteronotia binoei. NCBI lineage: Eukaryota > Metazoa > Chordata > Lepidosauria > Squamata > Gekkonidae > Heteronotia > Heteronotia binoei. The sequence goes on from NC_083235.1 coordinate 1,831,865, forward strand.
TCCGTAGACTCCACTGTGATTGGCTAGAACAGAAGGACGTGCACAGAGGACCAACTTCCAAAGGAGCCCTCTGCCCCGCCTGCAAAAGCTCTCCAGTTACAGCTGATGAAGAAGGATCCGGGTGCAGGCAGCAGGGCTCTGGGCTTCCCTTCACCAGTTTGGCATAGTGGTTAAGAGCACAGACTCTAATCTGGGAGAAGAAGACCATAGAAGATTTATACCCCACCCTTCTCTCTGAATCAAGAGTCTCAGAGCAGCCTACAATCTCCTTTAACTTCCTTCCCGACAACAGACACCCTGTGAGGTGCGTGGGGCTGAGGGAGCTCAGACAGAAACTGCCTTTTCAAGGACAACCTCTGCCAGAGCTATGGCTGACCCAAGGCCATTCCAGCAGCTGCAAGTGGAGGAGTGGGGAATCAAACCCAGTTCTCCCAGTTAAGAGAGCTCTGGCTAACCAAGGCCATTCCAATAGCTGCATGTGGAGGAGTGGGGAATCAAACCCGGTTTTCCCAGATAAGAGAGCTCTGGCTGACCCAAGGCCATTCCAACAGGTGCAAGTGGAGGAGTGGGGAATCAAACCCGGTTCTCCCAGATAAGAGAGCTCTGGCTGACCCAAGGCCATTCCAGCAGCTGCAAGTGGAGGAGTGGGGAATCAAACTCGGTTCTCCCAGATCTCTGGCTGACCCAAGGCCATTCCAACAGGTGCAAGTGGAGGAGTGGGGAATCAAACCCGGTTCTCCCAGATAAGAGAGCTCTGGCTGACCCAAGGCCATTCCAGCAGGTGCAAGTGGAGGAGTGGGGAATCAAACCCAGTTCTCCCAGATAAGAATCCGCACACTTAACCACTACACCAAACCGGTTCTTCTGAGCCAGCCTGCCACAGCTTGAAGTGCCATGGTCAGTTCTTCTGGGGAGGAGTTGTACAGGCCATCCATCAACAGATAGAGCTGTGTGTCATCTGCATACTGATGGCACCCCATCCCAAACCTCTGGGCAAGGGGGCGCATGTAGATGTTAAATAACATCAGGAAGAGGACTGCCTTTTGTGGCACACCACACATAAGTGGGTGCCGTCGAGGCAGTTCCTCCCCCATCAACACCCTTTGTCGCCGACCCTGAAGGAAGGAGGCGATCCACTGCAAGGCCAACCCCTGTGAGGCGGCCAGTCAGCAACTGACAGCTGATTATGTCAAATACGGTCGATAGATCTAAAAGCATCAGTACCGCCAAGCCACCTCTCTCCAGATGCCTCTGGAGAGCGACCAGAACCGTCTCCATCCCATGACGTGGGCAGAAACTAGATTTATACCCCACTTAACCACTACACCAGGGCATAATCACTTCTCCCTCCCTTGCGTTCCAGCCAATCACAGTGGAATTCATGGAGCAGGTCACAAAACAGGCAAGTGGCAATTAAACAATGTAGAACAAAGTGGGGGGGGGGGCGGGCTTTAGGGGATTTGGGGGCCTGCCGGGGCTCCGGAAAGAGCAGAGATCTGCTCTGCCTTGAGTCCTTCGAACTGTTTGTAGCCTTCAGGTAAACCTAATCTGTAGCCTTCAGGTTAATACATTTAACCACGACACCAAACCAGGTTTGATCCCTCCTGCATGCGGGCGTATGTCAGTCCCAAGTTCTCTCAGCGCTGTCTTCACCTGACTGCTCAGCAATTTCATTGAATGCCGAGGAGGGGGGATGTGCCATCCAGTTGCATGGCTGTCCCCTCATGGGGTTTTCCAGGAAAGAGAGGGACCGAATTGGTTCGCCATCGCCTGGCTCTGGACTTCCTTGGGGGTCTCCCATCCGAAGAGTAGCCACGACTGACCCTGCTTCGTTTCTGAGAGCTGACAGGATCAGGCCAGAGACGAAGAGAGGTGGCTGGCCCTTGCCTGCCTCTGCGTAGCGACCCTGGGCTTCCCCGATGGAAACATCGCAAGCAACAAACAGGGCCTTGATGCCTTTATCCGCCGAGAAGAATGACTTGTCTGTTTTTTGTCTCATTCACTGGTCTGTTCTCCACCGAAAGCGGCCCAACCTGCTTTCTGGGGAGAGCCAGAGCTTGGCACAGTGAGCGTGCGGTATGGGGAAGTCCGCCGGGCAAGAATCGGCGAAGGGTGGCCGCTGTTGGCTCGGGGATGTAGAGCAGTTGCAACCTGACCTCCTGGGCAGAGCTGAGCCCAGCCGTGCTAGGACTCAGTGCTGGGGTTGCCGGCCTCCAGGTGGGGCCTGGAGATCTGCTTTTTCAACCGCTCTCCAGCTGGCAGAGATCAGTTTCCCTGGAGAGAAGGGCTGCTTTGGAGGGTGGAGTCTATGACATTGTACCTTGCTGAGGCCCCTCCCCTCCCCACACCCTGCCCTTTCCCAGATCCACCCCCAAAGTCTCCAGGGATTTCCCAACACACACCTGGGAACCCGAATCAACACACACACATCAGCTAGGGTTGCCAGCCTCCAGGTGGGGGCTGGAGATCCCCCCCTTTTACAACTGCTCTCCCTCTGGCAGAGCTCAGCTCCCCTGGAGAAAATGGCTGCTCTGGAGCGTGGGCTCTAGGGCATTGCAGCCTGCTGAGGCCCCTCCCCTCCCCAAGCCCCGCCCTCTTCTGGCTCCACCCCCAAAGTCTCCAGGTATTTCCCAACAAAGACCTGGCAACCCTCACTGGTGCTGAAGGAAGAACACGGCACGGACTATTTTGAGGGGAGCCGCATGTTGGTCTGCCAGGAGAGCAGGCTCCAGCCCAGCAGAGATTTGGGAGCGGGGGAGGTTTCGAGAGGCAAATCTCCCTCTGCCAGAGAGCAGGAGAGCTCGGCTGTTGAAAGCTCCTACCCTGAAAATCCAGTTGGCCTCAAAGATGCTCCCAGACCGGCCTCTCCCTCTTCTGCAGCACTGGCTGAAACCCTGGCTTCATCTCAGCACTCGGCCACAGAGATCCCCTTCACTATAGGCCTCGGCCCCTTTCCTCCTTGGGTCAGCCAGAGCTCTGGCAGAGGTTGTCCTTGAAAGGGCAGCTGCTGGGAGAGCCCTCTCAGCTCCACCCACCTCACAGGGTGTCTGTTGTGGGGGAGGAAGGGAAAGGAGATTGTAGGCCGCTCTGAGATTCTGTCCTTGAAAGGGCATCTTCTGGGAGAGCCCTCTCAGCCCCACCCACCTCACAGGGTGTCTGTTGTGGGGGAGGAAGAGAAAGGAGATTGTGAGCCGCTCTGAGTCTCTATCCTTGAAAGGGCATCTGCTGTGAGAGCCCTCTCAGCCCCACCCACCTCACAGGGTGTCTGTTGTGGGGGAGGAAGGGAAAGGAGATCGTAGGCCACTCTGAGGCTCTGTCCTTGAAAGGGCATCTGCTGGGAGAGCCCTCTCAGCCCCATCCACCTCACAGGGTGTCTGTTGTGGGGGAGGAAGGGAAAGGAGATTGTAGGCCACTCTGAGACTCTGTCCTTGAAAGGGCAGCTGTTGTGAGAGCCCTCTCAGCCCCACCCACCTCACAGGGTGTCTGTTGTGGGGGAGGAAGGGAAAGGAGATTGTGAGCCGCTCTGAGACTCTTCGGAGTGAAGGGCAGGATATAAATCCAATATCTTCTTCTTCTCCTCCTCCCCCCCCCCGCCCCTACAATGGGGGCTGCGGTGGCACAAAATGGGGTAGGAGAGAGAAATCTTGCAGAAGGGAAGACCCTGTCAGTCAGTCGGTTTCTTTATACGGCACCAAGCCAACAAAAGCCTAATAATTATACAAATTTAAACATCAAATGGCAAAATTATCTGTGGTTAAAGCAGAATAGTAAAACTAATAAAGGCATCCATCAAATCAAGAGCTATATGCCTTTCTAATACAGAGACATGGAAAGAGCCCCGTGGTGCAGAGTGGCAAAGCTGCAGTCCTGCAGTCGGAGCCCTCTGCTCACAACCTGAGTTCGATCCCAGCGGAAGCTGGTTCAGGTAGCCGGCTCCAGGTTGGCTCAGCCTTCCATCCTTCCAAGGTTGGTGAAATGAGTCCCCAGCTTGCTGGGGAGAAAGTGTAGAGGACTGGGGAAGGCAAGGGCAAACCACCCTGTAAAAAAAAGTCTGGCGTGAAAGCAACGTCACCCCAGAGTCGGAAACGACTGGTGCTTGCACAGGAGACTACCTTTACCTTTAATACAGAGACAAGCATTGCAAAACTTAGCTACCTGTTTTGTGATAGTCTGATTGGCATCTGAGAGGAGACAGATAACCTGAGTAGAGGCTTAGCCTTAACCTAAGGGAGAATGTATTTAGCACAGACTAAACTATACCTATACTTCACGTTTCTGGGAGCCAAGATCACTGCAGATGGTGACTGTAGCCATGAAATTAAAAGAGGTTTGCTCCTTGGGAGGACAGCTATAATAAAAAGCAGAGACCTCACCCTGCCAACAAAAGTTCGTATAGTCAAAGCAATGGTATTCCCAGTAGTCATGTATGGCTGTGAGAGCTGGACCATAAGAAAGGCTGAGCGCAGAAGAATAGATGCTTTCGAGCTTTGGTGCTGGAGAAGACTCTTGAGAGTCATAAGAACATAAGAGAAGCCATGTTGGATCAGGCCAATGGCCCATCCAGTCCAACGCTCTGTGTCACACAGTGGCCAAAAAAATTATATATACACACACACATATATATACACACTGTGGCTAATAGCCACTGATGGACCTCTGCTCCATATTTTTATCTAACCCCCTCTTGAAGCTGGCTATGCTTGTAGCCGCCGCCACCACCTCCTGCGGCAGTGAATTCCACATGTTAATCACCCTTTGGGTGAAGAAGTACTTCCTTTTATCTGTTTTAACCTGACTGCTCAGCAATTTCATCGAACGTCCACGAGTTCTTGTATTGTGAGAAAGGGAGAAAAGTACTTCTTTCTCTGCTTTCTCCATCCCATGCATTATCTTGTAACCCTCTATCATGTCACCCTGCAGTCGACGTTTCTCCAAGCTGAAGAGCCCCAAGTGTTTTAACCTTTCTTCATAGGGAAAGTGTTTCAACCCTGTAATCATTCTAGTTGCCCTTTTCTGCACTTTCTCCAATGCTATAATATCCTTTTTGAGGTGCGGTGACCAGAATTGCACACAGTATTCCAAATGAGACCGCACCATCGATTTATACAGGGGGATTATGATATTGGCTGATTTGTTTTCAATTCCCTTCCTAATAATTCCCAGCATGGTGTTGGCCTTTTTTATTGCAATCGCACACTGTCTTGACATTTTCAGTGAGTTATCTACCACGACCCCAAGATCTCTCTCTTGGTCAGTCTCTACCAGTTCACACCCCATCAACTTGTATTTGTAGCTGGGATTCTTGGTCCCAATGTGCATTACTTTGCACTTGGCCACATTGAACCTCATCTGCCACATTGACGCCCACTCACCCAGCCTCAACAGACCCCTTTGGAGTGTCTCACAATCCTCTCTGGTTCTCACCACCCTGAACAATTTAGTGTCATCTGCAAACTTGGCCACTTCACTGCTCACTCCCAACTCTAAATCATTTATGAACAAGTTAAAGAGCAGGGGACCCAGTCCCTTGGACTGCAAGAAGATCCAATCAGTCAGTCCGAAGGGAAATCAACCCAAACTGTTCCCTGGAAGGTCAGATGCTGAAGCTGAAGCTCAAATCCTTTGGCCACCCAATGAGAAGGGAGCACTCCCTGGAGAAGACCCTGGTGCTGGGAAAGACAGAAGGCAAAAGAATAAGGGGACAGCAGAAGATGAAATGGCTGGACAGCATTTCTGATGTAACAAACATGAATTTGAGCAGACTTCGGAGGATGGTGGAAGACAGGAGGGCCTGGCGTGACTTGGTCCATGGGGTCGCAAAGAGTTGAACTCGACTGTGTGGCTGAACAGCAACAAAAATATACCAAGAACATCTTAGAAACACATGTTCGATTGTTTCTATTTCTTGACACTCACACTGGCAAAGTCTCTGAGAAAATGGAATTTTCTTATACTTTCCTTCCAGAACAGCAGAAGGAAGGGTTGAACATCTTGCCAGGGCGAAAGCTTTCCTCATCTTGTGATCCTCTAAGTTAGTAAGGTAGTGGAGAGGTGCAAGATGATACCTAGTTGAATCAGATACAATAAAATCTGGGGATCTTGAGAGATCAAGATGTCTTTCCGTGTCCTTTATCCTGTTTTGGCCTGATCTCTGCTAAATGGACATATATGAAGCTGGACATATGAAGCTGCCTTATACTGAATCAGACCCTTGGTCCATCAAAGTCAGTATTGTCTTCTCAGACTGGCAGCGGCTCTCCAGGGTCTCCAGCTGAGGCTTTTCACACCTATTTGCCTGGACCCTTTTTTGGAGATGCCAGGGATTGAACCGGGGACCTTCTGCTTCCCAAGCAGATGCTCTACCACTGAGCCACCGTCCCTCCCCTAAAGGACAGAATGAACTGAGGGGAGAAACCAAGTAAATTCAGTTTATTGGTAATCATTTTTAACCAGCTACATGGACATTTATATAAAAGCAGCAAATATGTGAGCTGTTGAGAATTGACACTGAGCCATTGATTAAGTGAGGACAGGGTTACCTTGGCTTCAGTGGACATCAGGCCTGTCTCCAGTCTGACCCAAGGAGACCAAAAGCACCAACAGCTGAGCAAACCCGGCTCCAACCTCTGCCTGGTGGGAGGACCGTTTGGAAAGCTTGAGAGAGGCGCCTTCTGCTGTTGGAATGAATCCAAGCTAAGACGGCCGGTCTCCAGGTACGGCCCCAAGGCCTCCTGGGATGACGACTTCCCTTCAGATTACAGAGATCAGCCCCTCCTCTTGAGAAAACGGCAGCCTTAAAGGGTGGGCTGTAAGCCTTAACACCTCTATGGCATCACATCCATGCCACAGAGCCCACCTGGAAGCTGCAAGCGTAGTGCTGAACTGAGCCCACACCCCAGTGTCAGGCAGGCTGGCTGCTTCAGGCATGGATGCTCCCAAGGTATGTTGTGCCAAACCCTGCAGCACGTTCCAAGCCAGTGTCTCCAAGCTTCCACCCGGTTCCAGTACAAAGCTTTCTCCGGTCAGTGAGTTTCAGAGGGCAGCGACGTTTCTCTGCAGTGGAAGAGCTCGATTCCAGTTCAGTCGCACCTTAAGAGATCTTTCAGGGTCTGAGCTTTGGAGAGCCAAAGGCCCCGTTGTCAGGACCTTCGTTTCTCTCGTTCCAGACGACCGCCATGTCTCAGCCCGCAAGGAAACAGTTTGGTTCGCAGGCCCGTGGCTAACCAGGGAACCACAGGGCCTGGCCCCCTGAAAGTTTTTTGGGGGCCCCTCACTCCCATCCCACGGCTGTCCCTCTCTCTCCTATTTCGGTGCAATTTAATCACACAGGAGGGGCACCCAAGAGCATCACCATATTGGCTGCCTCTAAATAGAAGATATTGGATTAATATCCTGCCCTTTACTCTGAATTTCAGAGTCTCAGAGCGGTTCACAATCTCCCTTACCTTCCTCCCCCACAACAGACACCCCGTGAGGTGGGTGGGGCAGAGAAAGCTCTCCAAGAAGATGCCCTTTCAAGGACAGTCTCAGAGGGGCCCACAATCCCCTTTCCCTTCCTCCCCCACAACGGACACCTTGTGAGGTGGGTGGGACTGAGAGGGCTCTCCAGGAAGATGCCCTTTCAAGGACAGTCTCAGAGTATCAAAGATTTCAGTTTTTCACGGCTGGTAACATCATTAGGGTTTGTAGAATCTTTTGGGCTCAAGTGCCGTGTTCTACGGGAGAAAGTTTTTTCTTCCAGACGTTTCGTTCTCGGCTGCGGAGAACATCCTCAGTGGCCTGCTCCGGCTGCAACGCCACTGAGGATGTTCTCCGCAGCAGAGAACGAAACGTCTGGAAGAAAAACTTTCTCCCGTAGAACACGGCACTTGAGCCCAAAAGATTCTACAAACCCTAAGTCTCAGAGTAGCCTACAATCCCCTTTCCCTTCCTCCCCCACAACAGACACCCTGTGCGGTGGGTGGGGCTGAGAGAGCTCTCCCAGCAGCTCCCCTTTCAAGGACAACATCTGCCAGAGCTATGGCTGACCCAAGGTCATTTCAGCAGCTGCAAGTGGAGGAGTGGGGAATCCAACCCGGTTCTCTCAGATGAGAGTCCGCACCCTTCACCGCTACACCAAACTGGCTCTCACTCGTGGGGGAGGAAGAGGGGTGGCCCCCAGCTTCCTGCTCTCACCTCCATGGCCCCATCCCCCCCACGGCCCCTAGCTACAGGACTGCTGGTTCAACTCCAGGAGTGCCTCAGAGAACAGCTGGAGTTTGGCAGACAGAGACGAGGCCCGAAAGAGGACCACCAGCCTGTGGTTTCTCAAGGCACAAAGGAAGCACACGGCCCTTTGCTTGCCAGCCGGACCAGCCCCATTGGGTGGGAACAGGTGAAGAGGGTCCCAGGTCACAGAAATGGAGCCCCCAAATCGTATTGCTCTCTGCATGAAAGCGGGACGTGGACTTCAAATGCAGGAATTAAGAATGACGCAAGGCCCCGAACAGGGCCTCCTCGCGCAGTGGCCTTTCCGTGGCTTCCAGACTCCCGCCACGGCCTTTCCTCTCTCGCCAGGGGCTTCGTCCTTTTCTCTGCAGGCCAGCCAAGCCACAAAAGGCAGCTCCTTCGCAACCTAGCAACCCAGCTCACGTCACAGGACTCCAGGAGTGCGCCTCCTGCTCTCCATCCAGGAGGAAGCTGTGCCGCTCCGCAGGGTCGCCATCTCTGGGCACAGAAACCCTGGGAGGTTTGGGGGCGGAGACGGGGGGGGGGGCAAGGTTAAAAAAGGAACTCAGCAGGGCCCCATGGCCGCCTCTACCTGTAATACCTCTTACCAGTAATACGACCTTGGAAAGGCTGAGTGCTTGTTCCTGTGTTTTGTCCTGAGTTCTGCTGTGGCACAGAGTGGTAAAGCTGCAGCACTGCAGTCGGAGCCCTCTGCTCACGACCTGAGTTCGATCCCAGTGGAAGCTGGTTCAGGTAGCCGGCTCCAGGTTGACTCAGCCTTCCATCCTTCTGAGGTCGGTCAAATGAGGACCCAACTTGCTGGGGGGGGAAGCATAGAGGACTGGGGAAGGCAATGGCAAACCACCCTGTAAAAAGTCTGCCATGAAAACGTTGTGAAAGCAACGTCACCCCAGAGTCGGAAACGACTGGTGCTTGCACAGGGGACCTTTCCTTTCCTATCTGCACTGAAGGAGCCCCGTGGCGCAAAGTGGTAAAGCTGCTGTACTGCAGTCGGAGCCCTCTGCTCACGACCTGAGTTCGATCCCAGAGGAAGCTGGTTCAGGTAGCCGGCTCCAGGTTGACTCGGCCTTCCATCCTTCCGAGGTCGGTCCCCCCCTCGGAGTCGGAGGTCCCCCCAAGCTTGCTGGGGGGGGGGAAGTGTAGATGACTGGGGAAGGAAAGGGCAAACCACCCCGTAAAAAGTCTGCCGTGAAAACGTTGTGAAAGCAACGTCACCCCAGTCGGAAACGACTGTTGCTTGCACAGGGGACTGCCTTGACCTTGTTATGCTGCGAAAGCGTTGTGAATCTGCTCTTAGTCAAAGACTGGGAAACGGCACGGCAAGATAACAGCCGCCTTCTGGCTCAGTCAGAGGAGGCCATGCGGCGTCTACAGAAATTGCAACTTGCAATATGCAAGAAGAGGATTTCTTATTGAAAGTTTGCACTTTATTGGACAAGCACTTTTTTGCGCTAGCACTTTTCCGCATTAAAGAATTGTATTGGATACTGTATTGATTTAGGAATGGTGTTACGCGCTAATTGAGTTTTGTATTTATCACCCTGCTGAAATGAATGTGGTTTCGAAAAGTTTATGAATTTGAATGAATGATATATATTTTTGAAAATACTGTTATATCGTATTCATTATTTGCCACAGCTTCTTTCCCTTCGCACCCAACTGGAGACTGGCATCCCTTGTGCCCCAAAAAATCTGTCTCCGCTTGGCTAACCAGCAACTCGGGTTGTCAGGAGGGAAATGTCCTTTTCCTGTAACAGAGGCTTTGTGGGCTGTGATTTACTCTGGGCGTGCCATTACAATTGATCTCCAGACTACATTTAAAAAAGTAAAGGCAGTCCCCTGTGCAAGCACCAGTCGTTTCCGACTCTGGGGTGACGTTGCTTTCACAACGTTTTCACAGCAGACTTTTTACAGAGTGGTTTGCCATTGCCTTCCCCAGTCATCTACACTTCCCCCCCCAGCAAGCTGGGGACTCATTTGACCGACCTCGGAAGGATGGAAGGCTGAGTTAACCTGGAGCCAGCTACCTGAAAACCCAGCTTCCACTGGGGATAGAACTCAGGTCATGAGAAGCTTAGGACTGCAGTACTGCAGCTTTAACACTCTGCGCCACGGGGCTTGTACAAAATAAGAACCCCCTAAATGTCCTTAATTAGTATCCTAATCAAAGTTGTAAGTCTACAGAACTCTGAAAACTCTTAACTTATTATTAAAAGGTCAAGGTAGTCCTCTGTGCAAGCACCAGTCTAATCCGACTCTGGGGTGACGTTGCTTTCACATTTTCACGGCAGACTTTTTACGGGGTGGTTTGCCATTGCCTTCCCCAATCCTCTACACTTTCCCCCCAGCAAGCTGGGGACTCATTTGACCGACCTCAGAAGGAGGGAAGGCTGAGTCAACCTGGAGCCTGCTACCTGAACCAGCTTCTGCCAGGATCGAACTCAGGTTATGAGCAGAGGGCTCCGACTGCAGTACTGCAGCTTTACCACTCTGCACCACGGGGCTGTTACCAGACTACACAGACTGCTTATTTATTTATTTCAAACATTTATTCCACTCCTTTTTGAGAAAATGGCTGCTTTGGAAGATGGAGGGCATGCGATCACACCCGGCTGAGGTCCTTCCCCTCCCAAAACTCTATCTTGAAATGCCCGGGGATTTCTGACCCGGAGGTGGAAGCCCTGCTCAGGGGATAGAGGTCCTTCTGCTTTCTGAGAGGTCGGGAGTATAATTCTCAAGAGCAAGCCACAGCAGTCTGTTGTAGCAAAAATAGCAGTCATAAGAACATAGGAGAAGCCATGTTGGATCAGGCCAATGGCCCATCCAGTCCAACACTCTGTGTCACAGAAGAACATAAGAGAAGCCCTGTTGGATCAGGCCAGTGGCCCCTCCAGTCCAACACTCTGTGTCACAGAAGAACATAAGAGAAGCCCTGTTGGATCAGGCCAGTGGCCCCTCCAGTCCAACACTCTGTGTCACAGAAGAACATAAGAGAAGCCCTGTTGGATCAGGCCAGTGGCCCCTCCAGTCCAACACTCTGTGTCACAGAAGAAAATAAGAGAAGCCCTGTTGGATCAGGCCAGTGGCCCATCCAGTCCAACACTCTGTGTCACAGAAGAACATAAGAGAAGCCATGTTGGATCAGGCCAGTGGCCCCTCCAGTCCAAAACTCTGTGTCACATAAGAACATAAGAGAAGCCATGTTGGATCAGGCCAGTGGCCCCTCCAGTCCAACACTCTGTGTCACAGAAGAACATAAGAGAAGCCATGTTGGATCAGGCCAGTGGCCCCTCCAGTCCAACACTCTGTGTCACAGAAGAACATAAGAAAAGCCATGTTGGATCAGGCCAGTGGCCCCTCCAGTCCAACACTCTGTGTCACAGAAGAACATACGAGAAGCCATGTTGGATCAGGCCAGTGGCCCCTCCAGTCCAACACTGTGTCACAGAAGAACATAAGAGAAGCCATGTTGGATCAGGCCAGTGGCCCCTCCAGTCCAACACTCTGTGTCACAGAAGAACATAAGAGAAGCCACGTTGGATCAGGCCAGTGGCCCCTCCAGTCCAACACTCTGTGTCACAGAAGAACATAAGAGAAGCCACGTTGGATCAGGCCAGTGGCCCCTCCAGTCCAACACTCTGTGTCACATAAGAACATAAGAGAAGCCCTGTTGGATCAGGCCAGTGGCCCCTCCAGTCCAACACTCTGTGTCACAGAAGAACATAAGAGAAGCCATGTTGGATCAGGCCAGTGGCCCATCCAGTCCAACACTCTGTGTCACAGAAGAACATAAGAAAAGCCATGTTGGATCAGGCCAGTGGCCCCTCCAGTCCAACACTCTGTGTCACAGAAGAACATAAGAGAAGCCATGTTGGATCAGGCCAGTGGCCCCTCCAGTCCAACACTCTGTGTCACAGAAGAACATACGAGAAGCCATGTTGGATCAGGCCAGTGGCCCCTCCAGTCCAACACTGTGTCACAGAAGAACATAAGAGAAGCCATGTTGGATCAGGCCAGTGGCCCCTCCAGTCCAACACTCTGTGTCACAGAATAACATAAGAGAAGCCATGTTGGATCAGGCCAGTGGCCCATCCAGTCCAACACTCTGAGTCACATAAGAACATAAGAGAAGCCATGTTCGATCAGGCCAGTGGCCCATCCAGTCCAACACTCTGTGTCAGGGGTCTTCTTCCATATTCTCATTTTACTCATTACATTCTTGTTTCTTTGGGGTCCCCCCCCAACCCTCTAGTGGTCAACTGGAAAGAGTCCCATGGCACAGAGTGCTAAAGCTGCAGTACTACAGTCCTAACCTCTGCTCATGACCTGAGTTCGGTCTCGGCAGAAGCTGGTTTCAGGTCGCCCATGTCTTACTTTATTGTGATTTTTATGGGGAAGTGCGGGACTGTATAATGAAACCAGAGAAATTTGGCGGGGAGCTGGATTCTCACCTTGGGGGGGGGGGAGCACCAAGCAAGTTGGCAATGGATGGCAGGTGTCCGATGAGCAGTGATTCAGGTCCAAGTTGTCTGTTTCAGTGCAGTGCTTCCTTCTGTGCAGATGGGTGGGTGTTCGCAGTAGAGAGAGAGGTGTGGAGTCGCATCAGTATCAGCTGGGTTTTGGCTGTTTCTCACCAAATTGGCTAATTATTGGAAACGAATGTGTAGAAGCTATCGCTTCTTCTCTGCTCCTGCCATCTGTCCTCTTCTGCGGCAGGCCTCTCATTATTTCCTCAGCATTTTGGAGAAGACTTGAAACAACTTTACCGCCGCGCCCCCCCCCCCCCAGCACAACACAGCACCTCTGCTGTAGAGGAGATCACAGGATAGTCTGGCCAACAACGGGGGGTGTCTAATTTTTATGGATTACCTGAAGTGAAGTTAGGTTTTTTTCTACTATCTGACCGATGTTCCCATATCACAAGCCTAGTTGCAAAGTACCTTTTGGCCGCCATAACAATCAGGGAGCAAAAGACTAGCTCCCCTTCTTGATGTGTGACTGGTTTTTATAGCTGAAACTCCACGTAAATTTGCTATGCTGTACTTTTTATTTCTATGCCAATAAAGGCATTTGGATTGGATTGGACATTAGCAGGGGTGTCAAACATGCAGTTTGGAGGCTGAATCAGGCCTCTGAGCAACCAGCTGCCGTCTGCTTCCTTCTCCCTCTCTCTTGCTTCCTTCTGCATCACAGCTTGCTTTGCAAGGCTTGCTCAATCGCACAGGAGCTACAGAGCAAAACCTCGATTCTCGCCATTGGCTGAGGGAAGATAGGGGGGAGACAGAGCTTGTTTTTCCAGGCTCTCTCAATCATACAGCAGAGCTACTGAGCCAAGCCTCTCTTTCCTTTTATTGCCTGAGGCTCCCCCGCCACCTCCAGTCCCCCAGGGAAGGAAGGAAAGAGCCAGAGCTTCCTTTGCCCAGTTCCCTGGATCCCATGAAAAAAAATACAAAGAAAGCATCATTAAGACTCACAAGTGCCAATTTTTAAAGCATGTTTTAATTTTAAAGTGTTTTTTAAAGTGTTTGTCTGTGTCCTTTTTGCAGCCCCTTGGTGCAGAGTGGTAAAGCAGCAGTACTGCAGTACTGTGATCTGAACTCTCTGCTCACGACCTGAGTTCTGTCCCAGCGAAAGCGGGTTCAGGTAGCCAGCCCAAAGTTGACTCAGCCTTCCATCCTTCCGAGGTCGGTCAAATGAGTCAGATAAAAGGGATAAAACGGATAAAAGGGAGTCTTTCTTCATCCAAAGAGTGATTAACATGTGGAATTCACTGCCACAGGAGGTGGTGGCGGCTACATGCATAGCCAGCTTCAAGAGGGATTGGATAAAAAAATGGAGCAGAGGTCCATCAGTGGCTATTAGCCACTGTGTGTGTGTGTATATATATATATATATTGGACACTGTATGATAGAGTGTTGGACTGGATGGGCCACTGGCCTGATCCAACATGGCTTCTCTTATGTTTTTATGAGTCCCCAGCTTGCTGGGGGGGGAAGTGTAGACGACTGGGAAGGCAATGGTTTCTCAAGATTATTGCATATACCAGGGGTGGCCAACAGTAGCTCTCCAGATGTTTTTGCCTACAACTCCCATCACCCCAGCCACTGGTTATGCTGGCTGGGGCTGATGGGAGTTGTACGCAAAAAAAATCTGGAGAGCTATCATTGGCCACTCCTGGCATATACCAACCCATCCTCCACTGTATTTTAATGTCTTCCTTTTTTTCTAACGGCAAACTATAATGGATGTTATAGTCTCTTGAGAAACCGTGCCCTCCATTTAAACTGACAAAGCCAGAATGTTACCTAGATTTATGGCACTTCACACCTATAACAGCGGTCTGCTTTTTATCACCCGCCAGTGTTTTTTCAGCCCTGTTTTGTCCTAACGCCAACACACACAGATCCCTATTTGTGGTTCTTTTTATCTACTAAAAACATTCCCACGATTCCACACTGCCCGCTTCTATTAAGAACTGCTGCTTCCATTCCCATTTTGTCTGAAGAAGTCTGCTTAAGAGCATACGAAAGCTGACATTCTGAATGAAATGGCCCATCCAGGTCCAGACAAGAGACAAAAGAGAGGTGGGTTTGCCATTCCCTGGGCCGTTTCCACCTTACCAGACCAGACATCTGCCTTCTGTGGTGTGTTCTTCGCCTCTGCCCGCCCACCCCTCCCTTGTCTGCCGGGGAAAAAGAGCCAGACGCACCAACTGAAGGAATCCACCACCACACCTCGTTCTGCCACCGAGTGGCCTCAACGTCTTATTTATTCCACACTCCCTTCACAGTGCCCAGAACATTTTAACCAGAGACAGAGGAGGCGGGAACAAGCTTCTCCAATCAACACAGGCCAGAGAGAAAACTGGTCCAAGGACTCCCTTCTCCGGGAAAACAAAGCAACGTTCTCGGTGGTGCCCGTTTGCCACAGAAGTTGGCGGCGGCAGCTTCCCTCACCAAGACCTCCACAACCAGAAGGCTCCTCTTGCATTTTTTTAAAAAAATACCTGCATCATGTTACCTGCGTGTATTTTCCAAATTAAGCAAGGCTGTTTGCTCCCCCCCCCCCCCGCAGAATTAATTCTGCTTTTGTTAATCACAGGAAGGGGCACGGAGCTATGCGGAACACCAAAACCGAAAACCAGAAGCTGCTTCAGCCTGTCTCCTTCTCCTCCGGCTTCCGAGGTTTTCCCCAGGCAAGCCGATTCTCCAAAGCCGGAAGAGCCAGAAACAATTGGGTTGCTTCTAAAAACGAAACGACGAGCCGGCAGCAGCCTCTTCTCTGCCAAGGTTTTGACAGAATGAGTTGGGAAGCAAAGCTTGGAAAGGCAGTTCAAAAAAAGAGAAAAGAACAAACCCAGCAAACACATGTGCTCACACGCTTTTTAGTAATGCTTTCTACGTTTGGTGCTGCTACATCAGCACGTTCCAGTCGATGAGGGTTCCTCGGTGCACTCTGGATCCTTCATCGAAGCCACGAGATCCAAAGGAGCCGCAGCTGGGGAGTGCATTCAAAGCCAGCTGCAGCCCAACGAAACTCCTGATGCCGCCCCCCCGGCCCCTAACTTGCTAACAGCAGAGCTGAGACCAATTCCAGGTCACCCCAGAGATCCAACGGCCTTTTGTCCCCAGCTCACTCCGACCACCGATTACTCTTTTGGACTCAAGAAGGAACACTGCTTGTCTCCACTCCCCCCCTCCTGCTCCACTCAGCTGTCCTTGAAATCAAATTAATTTAGCTTGCTCTAGAAAACGCCACACACCATCCATCATAGTCAACCACAGCACGCAATTCAGCAGTAACTTATGGCTTCAATGTTTATTTTCTGAGGCATAGAGGCAATACTCTGGATGTCTTTGCGGTGGGCGCTTGCTGCGGGAAGGTCCAAGGACTCCCTTCTCCAGGAAACAAAGCAACGTTCTTGGTGGTGCCCATTTGGTGGACTTCCAGACAAGAGGGCCATGGGAGGAGGGGGTGAGAAAGAGAGACGGCAATGTTCTTGGTGGTGCCCGTTTGGTGGGCTTCCAGAAAGGAGGGCCATGGGAGGAGGGGGCAGGAAAGAGAGATGGCAATGTTCTTGGTGGTGCCCGTTTGGTGGGCTTCCAGAAAGGAGGGCCATGGGAGGAGGGGGCAGGAAAGAGAGATGGCAATGTTCTTGGTGGTGCCCGTTTGGTGGGCTTCCAGAAAGGAGGGCCATGGGAGGAGGGGGCAGGAAAGAGAGATGGCAATGTTCTTGGTGGTGCCCGTTTGGTGGGCTTCCAGAAAGGAGGGCCATGGGAGGAGGCGGCGAGAAAGAGAAAGACGGCAATGTTCTTGGTGGTGCCCGTTTGGTGGGCTTCCAGACAAGAGGGCCATGGGAGAAGGGGGCAGGAAAGAGAGATGGCAATGTTCTTGGTGGTGCTCGTTTGGTGGGCTTCCAGACAGGAGGGCCATGGGAGGAGGGGGCAGGAAAGAGAGATGGCAATGTTCTTGGTGGTGCCCGTTTGGTGGGCTTCCAGACAGGAGGGCCATGGGAGAAGGGGGCAGGAAAGAGAGATGGCAATGTTCTTGGTGGTGCCCGTTTGGTGGGCTTCCAGACAGGAGGGCCATGGGAGGAGGGGGCAGGAAAGAGATGGCAATGTTCTTGGTGGTGCCCTTTTGGTGGGTTTCCAGAAAGGAGGGCCATGGGAGGAGGGGGCAGGAAAGAGAGAGACGGACAACAAGGGCACGGTTTTAGCCAAAGGAAACAGGGGGTTATCTGGTGGAAACGGAGAGTTTTATTAACGTTTGAACCAGAAACAACTCTGACCGATATCCCCACGTAAAATAGACGAGCGATGCCGACCAAGGAAGTCTCTGGCAGTTTTGTACCGCATCAAAAATCAATTTCAGTGGATATCAGAGACTGGAAAAGCCAAACGTTAGACCAATATTTAATGAGGCTGATCAAGAATACACTCTTGTCAATCTAAACTCAAGCTTCAAAAATGTACATTAGAACTTAGGACTTCTCTTGCTAGGCATTTCCCTAAAGAGAGTTGGTGGCAAAAATCTTCCCCCGCCCCCGTTTTTTTAAAGTCTCCCTCCCCATGTCTAACACAGAGACGCTGTGCCCCCCCCCTCTGGCCCAGCTTTAAGAACAAAATAAGGGTCCTTGAAAGACAAGAACCCTTCCAACAACAGGTAAATCCGGTTAATACCAGAAAAGATGAGGTTTCCTTGAAACTGCCACAACACGGAAATCATTTTAAAAACAGAGCTTCCTTCAAGAGGCATTTCGCCCCGAGAGAGACATTTAAAGAGATTTGCCCGCTGAGGGGCTTTGTAAAAAAAAAATCAATGCATTCTTTTGGTATTGTACGAAGGTTCCAAGACCTCGACATTGAAAGCTGAAAGGGCCGACCGTGCTGGCCAAGGGGGTTCTTGGAGGGTTAAATCCTGGGAACCAAAGGCAGGTCTGTCCCACCCCCGGGTCCCTGGAGCAGCTGGCCGGACATGTTGCAGGGGGGGGGGCAGCCAAAAGGAGCCCAGGGTTTCCAGCTGGCTGGTCCTGAAGCCCTCCTTCCCACTTCTTCTTCCAGAATGAATTTAGAAGGGGGAAGCAGCTTAGTGGGGGACACGGCCAGGGCTGGGAAATGCGGCTCTGCGGCTCTCCTCCTTCCACTGCCGCGCAGCCTCTTCCCAGCAGGCGCGAGCGATCCACAAAAGCATCAGAGGGCCGGTTGCCCGCCCAGCACGGGCCAGTCTCTGGATGGACAACAGGGCTCAGTTCAGAGGCCAGCAGCAGTGGAACTGGGAGGGGGAATCGGCGTCCTGACAGCAGTGGCTGAGGGTGCAGACATATGCAAGCCCGGCACTCTGGCGGAGGAGGTGGGGGGTGGGGATTTGCAAACAAAAGAGCAATCTGTTTGCACACACGCACACGCGGCTCCAACAGGAGAAGGTCCAACAGAACCCATCTGCCGCGTCGCCCTTTCCCTGAACAGCCTCTGCTTGCCAATCCGAAGCCTTCTCTGTTATTTATTTATTTTTTGGGTGGGCTGGAGCAGCTGGGCACAAACGTGGCTCTTATTGGGGGGGGGGAGGGAGAAAGAGAGGACAAGAGGAGGGGTCCGCTTGTTCTGCTTTTCCCCCGACCGCCCAGCTTCCAAGAGAAGAGAAGAGTATTTCCCTCCAGCCAGCCGTTCGGCCCGGGATGCTCTCAGATCCTGCCACCTGCCACCACCCGTCTGCCCCAATACATGCCCCTTTAAATAAATGAATATTTATATAGAGAATTTCATATAAAACTCTTCCCCCCCCCCCTTTTATCACTCATCATCAAAGTTCTGACTCAGCAGGAAGTTGGCGGCCAAGTTCTCGTTCTTCTCGCAGGCGAAATAGGCCTGGATCACCAAGCTCTCCGGGAAGCCAAGGGCCTTCAACTGGAGGGGAGGGGAGGGGGGGAGAGAAAGAAAGGGAGGGACAGAAAGAAGAAGGTCAGCCTCTCCTTGACTGCCCTGCCCCTAGGCTACAGGCCCACCGTTTCTCCCTGGAAGGGCCCAACTGCCAGGACTTCTGCCAAGATCTAGCTCAGGGGTGGCCAAACTGTGGCTCAGGAATGACATGTTGCCCTTTCACACATATTGCCTGGCTCTTGAAGCCCCCTCTGCCCCGTCAGCTGGCTTGGAGAAGGCATTTTTCTCTTTAAATCACTTCTCCAAGACAAATCACCCAGCAGCTTGGAGAATGCATTTAAAGTTGCTTTCTTTCCACTTCTCCCTTCCTTCTTCCCTCCCCCATCTATTTCCCTTCCTTCCAGCTCTCAAACATCTAACGTTCAAGTCTTGCAGCTCTCAGATATCTGACATTTAATTCTTTGTGTCTCTTGTTTCCTTGGCAAAACCCCTCTAGATTCTAGCTGCCAAGCGCATGTATGTGTGTGTGTGGGGGGGTAGGGAGTGCAGCTTAGCACTTTGATGCAAAACAGATATAGCTACATCGTTTTACTGAAGGGAACAGTATAGTACAGGAACAGCCAACAGGATTCTGTGCAGAATTCAGGCATGTGTGGGGTGGGTGGGGCACAGAACTGGCTCTAGGGAGAGTCCCGAGACAGCATGGCCTCCTTTGCGATGCTGACAATCCCCACTCCCACCTCCCCCCAAGCAGCCCTGGTGCCCCCCAGCTCTGGGGCATCCAGCTCGTCACTCCAAGTCATCCCGGGCCTCTCTGCACCCCAGGCCCCATCTCTGTGCCACCCAGTACTGGCCTGACCCCGCATGGAGTCCTAGGCAGACTCGCTGCCTACCACCCCCTCCACAGCACCCCCCTCCCCCTCCCATGTCTATTTCAATGCTGGAGGGGGGCTCTAGCACTGTGTTCCCGGCTACCTAAAAGTGTCCTGAAAGGGTGGCCCTGCTGCCACTGACTCCTCCCCACTTCCTGGATGGGAAGGAAGTAGAGAGGAGTGGAGAAGAGAAGGGAGGGAGGAGGAGGCTGGGGAGCAGGCAAACTAGGCGTTGCCTAGAAAGGAGGAGGCTGAATTTGGTGTCCCACCCTGCCGGCACCCTATGCAACCACCTAGTTTGCCTAGCAGGCGAGCCAGCGCTGCTGCTGCCCCCACCAGAGCATAGAGCAGAAGGAGATTCCCTTTCCCGCCCCTTCCTCCTCCTCCTCCCCCGGCCCAGCATTCTGACTCACCCTTTCTATGGCTTCTTTTTCCTGAGGCGTGACTTGGATGTAGTTCATCTGCGGGGCTTCCTCCCCAATGGCCCCCATCTCCCCTTCGATGTCAGCGACGTCGGCCATTTCGCCCAAGGGCTCGTTGAGCATCTGGATGAACTGCTCTTGATGCTGGCTGATTTGCTGGAGGAAGAGGAGGGGTCAGAGCTCTGTGATGTCCTGCTAAAGCATCACACCTTCACCCGATTCCCCATCATGTCAGGATGTCACAAAATATCAGAGACGCACGGCTTTTTTTTATAGCAAGAACTCCTTTGCATATTAGGCCCCACCCCCCTGATGTAGCTAATCCTCCAAGAGCTTAAGAAGGACAGGTTTCTTACCTGTAACTGATGATCTTCGAGTGGTCATCTGTGCAGTCACACATATGGGTTTATCCGCAGGATCGAGCCCATCTCGGAGAATTCAAAGCAATCCTAAAGCGTTATTTTTGGCGCGCCTTTCCCCTCGTCCTGGGGAGGGGGCAGCGACTGCGCATGCCCAGACGAGGGGGAGGCGGCCAACCCACTCAGTTTCTTCCCGCCGCCGGGTAGGTGTACAAGATAAAATGATGTGATAGTCCAGCAGCGGGGAAGGCTGGGTGGGTATGTGTGACTGCACAGATGACCACTCGAAGATCATCAGTTACAGGTAAGAAACCTGTCCATCTTCATCGTGGTCTCTGTGCAGTCCCACATATGGGTGACTGGCAAGCTACCTTGCAGGAGGCGGGTGCTGGATCTGTAAAAAAAGAGATCTGCAAGTTAGAGTAAAATAGGTAAAATGAATTTGTACTCACAAGTCCGCAGATGACTTAGTCGAAGATTGACCTCAGCACAGCCTGCCCAAAGGATGTGTCACGCCGGGCACGAACGTCAAGAGCGTAGTGCGAGGCGAAGGTGGATGGGGACGACCAGACCGCGGCAGCGCAGATGTCCTCCATCGGAACGCCCTTACAGAAGGCTGTTGAGGTTGCGACAGCTCTGGTAGAGTGAGCTCGCAAGTGCTCAGGTACGGGCTGTTTAGCCAGTTCATAGCATAAAGATATCGTGGAGGTAATCCACTTGGAGAATCTTTGAGTTGAAATTTTGGTACCCTGATTATGGGTAGCATAAGAGACAAAGAGTCTATTGTCCTGTCGGAACTGTTTAGTCCTGTCAATGTAGAAGGCCAGAGCTCTGCGTACGTCCAGATGATGCAGAGTGCGTTGGGCCGTGTCTGTAGGGTTCTGGAAGAACGCAGGCAAGATAGACGGTTTCCCAAGGTGGAAAGGCGAAACGACCTTAGGTAAAAAGGCAGGATCAGGGCGCAGCACCACCTTGTCATGGTGAAAAATAGTGTACGGGGGGTCTGACCTGAAAGCGCAAATGTCGCTAGCTCGTTTGCCAGTGGTTACGGCAACCAAAAGGGCAGTCTTCCATGTCAAAAGGCTTAAGGAGATGGAACCCATTGGCTCAAATGGTGGCTTCATTAGCTGACTGAGGACCAAGGATAGGCTCCAAGCAGGTTGTATTTTGCGAATTGGAGGGTGAAGGTGGAAAATTCCCTTCAGGAAAGCCTTAGTAGCGGAGTGCGAGAATACAGTGGAGCCGTCGATGCGAGGATGGAATGCCGAAATAGCTGCCAAGTGCACTTTCAGAGAGGAGTGAGAGAGACCAGCTTTGGAGAGTGTCAGGGTGTAGGTTAGAATTTGATTAATATTTGCCGCCTCAGGTAGAAAGGAATGTAATGCTGCATACTTAGAGAAACGCTTCCACTTGAGGTTATAGGCCTTTCTAGTGGCTGGTTTCCTAGCATTGAGGATGATATGACGAACCTCCGGTGAGAAAGTTAGAAATTGATTCTCCATGCTGTAAGACGGAGGAGAGTAGGGTTGTGATGAAGAACCCTGCCCCTCTGTTGAGAGAGGAGGTCCTGAGTCTGCGGGAGGCGGAGAAAGAGTCCGTGAGACAGCAGAAGGAGAGTGGTAAACCACGGTTGACGTGGCCACCACGGAGTCACTAAGATGCAATTGGCATTGTCCGTCATGATCTTCTGCAATACTCTCGTGATGAGAGGAATTGGTGGAAACATGTACAACATTGGGCCTTTCCAGGATTGTAGGAAGGCGTCCCCTGCTGACAGAGGAGACTGCTGGCCGCGGGTGAAGAAGCGCGGGCACTGAGTGTTGTCTTGCGTTGCAAAGGCATCTACGTCCGGCGTACCGAACTCTCGAAACACGGGCAGGAGATAACGGCGGTTGATGGACCACTCGTGATCGTTGATAGGATGTCGACTCAGAGTGTCCGCTTGCGTATTTTGGATTCCAGGTAGATGCACTGCAGATAGGAAGATGCCGTGAGCAATGCTCCAGTGCCATAGGCTCAGGGCCCTCTTGCACAGTCTGATGGAAGCAGTGCCCCTCTGTCGGTTTATGTAGAAGACAGTTGCAACATTGTCTGAAGCTATTTGGACATGCTTGTTGTGGAGTGAGGGAAGAAAGGACCGCAGAGCCCTGTGGACTGCCATCAACTCCAGGCAATTTATGTGAAGGGAGCGTTCGTATTCTGTCCATTGGCCCTGAACGGTGAGGTGTCGCAAGTGGGCTCCCCATCCCCACTTCGACGCGTCCGTAGTGACAATCACCGAGGGAGGAGTCCGAGCAAAGGACATTCCCCTGAGAAGGTGATGTCGCACAGTCCACCATTTGAGAGATGGAAGGATGTGAGTCGGGATAGTGAGTAGAGTGAGCTGATGTTGACGCTGAGGATGAAAGGTCCTCACGAACCAAAGTTGAAGAGGGCGCATATGTAGTCTGGCGAACAGGAGCACAGAGGTGGTGGCGGCCATGAGGCCTAGCATTCTCTGAAAAGTAAAGGCTGTCTGGGAGCGATGAAGAATAATGTCCCTGGCCAGAGACATGATGTGTTGTGCTCTGTCTTCTGGTAGATATGCCTTGCATGACAGAGTTGAAAGATGAGCCCCTATAAATTGAATGGATTGAGTAGGTGTTAGGTTCGATTTGGAGGTGTTGACTTGAAGGCCCAGAGTGGCCAAGAGGGACAGTGTCGCAGAAACATCGGACTGGAGCTGTTCCTTGGAGCGTGAGACGACCAGCCAGTCGTCTATGTAGGGGTAAATGGAGATGCGCTGTTGTCTCAGAGTCGCTACTACTACAGCCATGCACTTGGTGAACACTCTCGGGGCTGTAGACAGTCCGAAGGGGAGAGCACGGAATTGGAAGTGTTGGTCCCCTATGGCGAATCTGAGAAATCTCCTGTGATGATGACTGATGGAGAGGTGAAAATATGCATCCTGGAGATCTATCGAAGCCATCCAAGCTTGACTTGGGAGCAACGGAAGGATGGATTGAAGTGTGACCATCCGAAATTTCTTGTGATGAATATGGTGATTGAGTTTTCTGAGATCTAGAATGGGACGCAGGCCCCCGTCTCTCTTCGGAACAAGGAAGTAGCAGGAGTAGAACCCTGTGCGATGGTAAGGGGGGGGACTGGTTCTATGGCCCCCTTGGCCAGCAAGGTTGCCACTTCCTGAAGAAGATGGGGTGATGGAGGAGTAGAGATGAACCTGCGGTGAGTTGGGGTCGAATTGAACTCTATTGAGTACCCGTTTAGAATGATTGAGAGTACCCAGGAGTCGGATGTTATGGCTTCCCAGTTGTGGAAGAACGGCTGAAGTCTGATGTCGGTGAGAAGGGGAGACGGAAGAGAAGCAGGAGAGTCAAAGAGACTGCTTGTTGGTGGGTGTTGTCTTCTTTGAGGTTTGAGGGCGAGCCCTTTGTTGGAATGGCTGCTTATTTAGAGAAGGCTTGCGCTTCCAAGGCTCATTTTGACGAGGAGATCTGGACCGTTTGAAGTAGTTGGGCCTCCAGGGCCTCTGCTTGGAAAAGGATTGTGGCTGGGTGACTCCTAGCCGCTTTGCTCGTTTCCTGCTATCATCGACATTGGTGAGAATGTCATCCGTAGTAGCATTAAATAGTCCCAGACCATCAAATGGTAAGTCCTCAATTTTGAATTTGATATCAGGCTGTAGGGACGAGGATCTGAGCCATGCGTGTCTACGCAGGGCGATGGCTGAAGCTAATGCCTTAGAGGAGCATTGGGCTGCGTGACGGGCAGTATTTATCTGCTGTTTGCGCACTCTAGAAAGTTCTTGCAGGGCATGATTGGCTTGCTTCTGGGCAGCTTCCGGTAGGGCGGTGACCAAAGAACTCAGCTGTGATGTAAGATTGTAGGCGTAAGCGGAAAAATATGCCATGTAGTTATGGATCTTGGTAGTCGCAGTAGTGAGGGAGTAAATTTTTCTCCCAATGGTATCTAGTTTTTTACCTTCCTTCTCAGGAGGAACATGGTGCCTAGTTTGTTTTGATTTAGAGGAAGAGTGGACGATCATAGAGTTGGGAGCTGGGTGACTGAAGAGGAACTTTGACTCAGGTGCATGCACTTTGTATAGCGCCTCAACTCTTTTGGACGTCGGAGGGACAGATGCCGGCTTGTCCCAGGCTTCCTTTAGGGTTTCCAAATGGACTGGGAGCATAGGGAAAGAAGATCCTGTAGGGAGGTCTGCATTAACGAGGTCATAGACCACGTCAGATACTCTAGTGATGTCAGAAGTTAGCTTCACGTTAAGAGATGTAGCCATGTTGGATAGAAGGTCAAGATATGACTTGGGACCCTCGGAAGGAGATAGGTCTGCCGGCTTGGCTATGTCGGAATCAGGAGAATGGAGGTTAGAAGCTGAAGAACTGGATGATACGGATTGTTCAGCCTCCGAGTCATCTACGGTGTCAAGCTCTGGAGTCTTTCGGATCTGCTCGGGTGCCGGAAGCTCCAGTGGAGGCGGATCTGCCGGCTTGATAGGTGACAACGGTTTAGGCCTGGGGTCACGTTGCTGATGAGGAGACTGGTCTCGGTACTGATGAGGAGACTGGTCTCGGTACCGAGGGCGGTCGCGCTCGCGGGAGTAATCCCTATAATAAGCTCGTTCTCGGTGTCTGGAGCTTTCCCGGGTCCTAAAGTCGTCTCTGGTCCGATGTCTGTAGGAGTCGTAAGAGGGCGATCTATAGTATCTGTGGTATCTGCGAGGAGATGGGGATCTAGATCTCGAAGGTGAATAATAATAGTAGCGGTCTCTGCGTGCACTTCGGGATCTATCCTGTCGGAGCCAAGGAGGGTCTCTCGGGGATCTATCCTGTCGGAGCCGAGAAGGGTCTCTCGGGGATCTATCCTGTCGGAGCCGAGAAGGGTCTCTCGGGGTCGAGGGGTTCCTCACTAATTCCGGTGAGGTGATCGGTCTAAGCGGTGAAGTGATCGGATGTAGAGTGGGGAGCTCACGGAAGCGTTCCTGGAGAGGAATCGGATGCTGGCTCTTGGTCGAAGTCAGGGACTCGGTACCTAGGATTTGGTCTGGAGGTGACTCGTGCACCGATGGTGATCTAGAATCTATGCGTACAATTTCCAGTGGCGTGATGGCCGGAGTCGAGGAGGATGTCAAGGCCGAGGCGACAGCCGTCGAAGCCGAGGCGCCAGCCGTCATGGAAGGTCGAGGCGTAGGTGGCCTAAATATAGGAGGCCTAATTATGACGACGGGTTCAAGAGGTGGTCGAATCGCGCCGTCAGGTTCGAGAGTCTTATGAGCCAATTTTTGCTTCTTGGGCGTCTTCGAATTCGAGGAGTCCTTCGGAGTCGAAGTCGAAGGGTCCCTCGGGATCGACTCGGTGCGATGCCGTTTCTTGGAGTCGTCAGACTTCTTGTGGTGTTTACCGGATTTATGCTTGCTGGGAATCTGAGCCACGGAAGCAACCGGCTGAGTCGTTCCCTGTAGGAGTAGGGAAGACGGCGATGATTGCGAGGTCGCGGCCTGCGCCATATTGGGGTGTAGGGAAGACTCTAGCAGATGGCTTCTGAGTCTTGCCGCGCGGTTTTTTCTCGCCTGCTTGCCGAACTGGCTGCAGTGCGCACACGAGTCAGTACGGTGAGCCTCCCCGAGGCAGAAAAGGCAGAGAGAATGCCCGTCAGTAGATGGAAGTTTTGCCGAACAGCGAGCGCACTTCTTAAAGGTAATTTTTTCTCTTCCCTTCCCTTCCATCCGCCCGGAAATAGAGGGGGGGGGGGAAGAGGGGCCGAAAAGAAGTAAAGAGAAAGTTTTTTTTTTTTTTTTAATGATACCAGAATGAAGAGAAGAGGAATCGAAGAAGAAGAACGTAGATCAGGAACGGGTAGATCAGAGAGGACTGCAATGAAGCGGGAGATCAGCGAGATAGGTGTTTTCCGGACGGCGGTAAAGAAGAAACTGAGTGGGTTGGCCGCCTCCCCCTCGTCTGGGCATGCGCAGTCGCTGCCCCCTCCCCGGGACGAGGGGAAAGGCGCACCAAAAATAACGCTTTAGGATTGCTTTGAATTCTCCGAGATGGGCTCGATCCTGCGGATAAACCCATATGTGGGACTGCACAGAGACCACGATGAAGATCATAAGAGAAGCCATGTTGGATCAGGCCAATGGCTCATCCAATCCAACACTCTGTGTCACATAAGAACATAAGAGAAGACATGTTGGATCAGGCCAAGGGCCCATCCAGTCCAACACTCTGTGTCATAGAAGAACATAAGAGAAGCCATGTTGAATCAGGCCAGTGGCCCATCCAGTCCAACACTCTGTGTCACAGAAGAACATAAGAGAAGCCCTGTTGGATCAGGCCAATGGCCCACCCAGTCCAACACTCTGTGTCACATAAGAACATAAGAGAAGCCCCGTTGGATCAGGCCAATGGCCCCTCCAGTCCAACACTCTGTGTCACATAACAACATAAGAGAAGCCCTGTTAGATCAGGCCAATGGCCCCTCCAGTCCAACACTCTGTGTCACGTAACAACATAAGAGAAGCCCTGTTGGATCAGGCCAATGGCCCCTCCAGTCCAACACTCTGTGTCATATAAGAACATAAGAGAAGCCCTGTTGGATCAGGCCAATGGCCCCTCCAGTCCAACACTCTGTGTCACAGAAGAACATAAGTGAAGCCATGTTGCATCAGGCCAATGGCCCATCCAGTCCAACACTCTGTGTCACACAGTGGCCAAAAAACCAGGTGCCATCAGGAGGTCCATCAGTGCTTCCAGGATACTAGAAGGCCTCCCACTGTTGCCCGCCCCCCCAAGCATCAAGAGTACAGAGCATCACTGCCCCAGACAGAGAGTTACATCAATAAGCTGTGGCTAATAGCCACTGATGGACCTCTGCGCCATATGCTTATCCAATCCCCTCTTGAAGCTGTCTATGCCTGTAGCCGTCACCACCTCCTGTGGCAGTGAATTCCACGTTAGTCACCCTTTGGGTGAAGAAGGACTTCCTTTTATCAGTTCTAGCCCAACTGCTCAGCAATTTCATGGAATGCCCACGAGTTCTTGTATTGTGAGAAAGGAAGAAAAGTACTTCTTTCTCTACCTTCTGTATCCCATGCATATTCTTGTAAACCTCTATCATGTCACCCCGCAGTCGACATTTCTCCAAGCTAAAGAGCCCCAAGCATTTTAACCTTTCTTCATAGGGAAAGTGTTCCAGCCCTTCAATCATTCTAGTTGCCCTTTTCTGGACTTTTTCCAATGCTATAATATCCTTTTTGAGGTGCAGCGACCAGAACTGCACACAGTACTCCAAATGAGACCGCACCATCGATTTATACAGGGGGATTATGATATTGGCTGATTTGTTTTCAATCCCCTTCCTAATAATTCCCAGCATGGCGTTGGCCTTTTTTATTGCAATCGCACACTGTCTTGACATTTTCAGTGAGTTATCTACAAAGACCCCAAGATCTCTCTCTTGCTCAGTCTCTGCCAGTTCACACCCCATCAACTTGTATTTGTTGCTGGGATTTTAAGAAGAACCCTGAAAGCTCTTGGAGACTTGGCTACATCAGTGGGGTGTGGCCTAATATGCAAAGCAGTTTCTGCTACAAAAAAGCCCTGCAGTGATGTGCTTTCAAGGGCAGCTTGGGGGACGGCAGGAAGGCTGCCAGGAGGGGCTGGAGAGCTGCCCTGTCTTTCCATCAACACCCTCACCAGATTCTCCATATTTCTCTGGGGCTGCCCTCTCCAGTGCTTTTTTTGTAGCAGGAACTCCTTTGCCTATTAGGCCACACCCCCTGATGTAGCCAATCCCCCTGGAGCTTACAGTAGGCCCTCTGCTAAGAGCCCTGTAAGCTCCAGGAGGATTGGCTACAGCTACATCAGGTGGGTGTGTGGCCTAATAGGCCCTCTCTAACCCGCATACAGCACCAAGAGGGAATTAGTGTGCCTAAAGAGCAGAGGTCCATCAGTGGCTCTAAGCCACAAGGTATGGATGCAACACTCTTGTCTTCGGCAATGGGGCTCTGTTCTGCCTTCTTGGTATTTTGGGGGCAGCAGTGGGAGGGCTTCTGGCCCCACTGATGGACCTCCTGATGGCAACTGGGGTTTTTCGGCTACTGTGTGACACAGAGTGTTGGACTGGATAGGCCACTGACCTGATCCAACA